>NW_026137784.1:3000000-3216676 GCF_019393585.1 Leptopilina boulardi | reverse complement strand
AAATAATGTGCGCCATTAACAATTTTTTCAAGTCATATAATTACTATTTAGTAATTTTGAACCTTAATTTAAAATAATTCTCAACTTGGAACTATTTTTAATTTGACATTATATTTTAATTTTGAAATAATTTTAAACTTGTAAATATTTTTATCTTAAAATAGTAATACTATTAATATTATTATAAATTATATTAATGATAGTGTTACAAATAAAATACCGAATCTTGTTTAAATTAAAAAAAAAACAGTACTAACGTAAAGGAACCAAATTGAGTGTGTGATATAAGAGTTTAATTATGCCCAGTGCGTGGAAAAAAGGGGTTAAAAATATGAAATTACATTTTATTCTTTAATTGCTTATTCAGTTTTTGAATCCTCTGTTTTGTTATGATATTTCCAAGTCATATATATATGACAAAAGTGTGTGTGTGTGTGTGTATTTGTAAAACGAATGCTTTGCATAGAGAACATTCGTAATGTCGACGACTGTCTCCATGTTTCTGTCGCAGGTGTCGCTTTTAAGTGTACCTTTATGCATAATACACAAACGCAAAACTATATACGTGGAGGTGGTTAGCCTCTATTCACATATTTTTCTCTCAAACATGCCAACCCTGTTTGCATATATATGTATATATATATACCCTCTCGATAACCGTGCAGGCAAACCACACACTTATTTTTTATCATTGTAATATTAAAACAAGCACTTAAACCATATAAGCTACAAGATAAATATGAAACTTTTTTTTTATTATCACTTTTACTAGTAACAGATTTTTTTTATATATATGTGAAATATGCAATTTTTTTTAAATACTATCTTATGATGCAATATAGATTGAAACAAGAGAATTTTTTTATTCGCTTCAAATCCGTATCAAAAATTGACTACTGGCGCAATACTGGTATGGTACTGGTATCATTACCGTGCCAGTATTGGACAGTAGTCAATTTTTAGGGTTTTGTGGCCCAGGCTCGAAAGCATTATAGTTTCGCTTTAGTGTCAGTAGCAACTGTTACCATAGCAACCGTTTCCATAGCAACCGTTTCCATAGCAACCGTTTCCTTAGCAACTGTTTCCATAGCAACTGTTGCTAAGGATTTTTTTCCTTAGCAATGGTTGCTAAGGATTTTTTTTCCTTAGCAATGGTAATATTAATATTGGCCACGAAACCCTGCGATGGAGGGGCCATGCGTCTGTTCTCTCATATTTTTGATAATATAATTTATTTGAATGAAATAAATTTTCTATAATAATTTTTGAAATTCTTCTATAAAAATATAAAGGAGGGGAATAAAAGTTAGAAATTTTAAATTAAGACTGAATAAAAGAATAAGAGGAGAATAAAATAAAATAATATAAAGAATCGAATGCATGAAATTCAACGAGTGATAATCTCTATTGAACAGTTTGAATTTAACTTTTGAGAATCGAATTGAACCCGGAAAACTGTTGTTTGAATGCCTTTTGAAAGTTCAACTTTTGAAGTCTCTGAGGAATTAATATCAGTGCTGCAAACTGGAGCAGGAGAAATTTCAAATTACCATTAAATTGAGATCGAATGTTTCTCTTAATCACCTCTCGCACATATATATAGACGTATTTTGTTTGAGTAAAAAAAAAAAATTAATGCAATTTTTCTTCTATTTTTTTTTTAAATATAATTACGCGTGTTACTGGAAATTCAAGTATAAACTGTTTCATAAAAAAAAATGTTGGAGAGATACTTTGAAATTTTCATTAAAAAAAAAAATTAATTAATCCACACTCGCGTAGCAATATTCCTGAAAATGGGTAATTGGAGAAATAGGTTTTGGATTAATGCGCTAATTTGCGTCTATATGGTTCAAGGAGCTTGGTAGATCGAGAGAGGGAGGGTCATTTATAGAAAATTGGATGCTCCGGTAGAAGAAGAGATCGTTTAAGGAATATCGTATCAGTTAAAGATAATATATACGTTTTTGTGAAATTTTCCTTATATGCGGAAAATTTAATTGAAGTTTAATTTTTCTGGTGAAAAATAAAAATTAATTGAGCATAACAGTTTGTGGGATAAGAAATTATTTTTTCGCTCAAATAATTTTAATCGTGATATAAATTTTTAATTTTCCGGACACAAAAAAAAAATGTTGTATTAAATAACCAAATTTGTTTGAAACAACCAAATTCTCTGTTGAATAAATTTATTGTTTTTTTTAAGACCACATTGTTTTATGTGAATACAAAAAAAATTGGTATATTTGGTTTAAATAAAATTTTTTTCTTCATAAGAAGCGAAAGTTTTTTCATAATTTAGTCGAAATGGTAATAAAACGTAACTAATGATAATTTGTTTTGTATATACATATATATTTGACAGAGAAATTTGAGATAGTTGCCGATTGTAAAATCAGAGCATCATATCAGCGGTCTCTCGATAATCGAAGCCCTATAACCGCTACAATGCAGAAAATTCTCTGCCATGGTAATTTGTCAGATGCAGCTAATTTCAAATTATCTCTGGCATTTCATGCTTCTGGCAACGCTATGTTTGATAATTATGCTAATGAGTATAAGGAAAATCCTTTGTCGCATTATACATTTGAAGATAATATTCCCAGAGAGTTGTTGCGTATTATTTCAAAAAAATTTCTCCAACCTCTTTTTTCAAAAAGAAAAAAAAAATTCTGTATTCCAATTATTCTCCTTGTGAAAAAAGTAGACAAAACTTATTTGTTTCTAATTCACTCAGAGGAAAGCTTTTTTTTTAACCAAAATTTTGTTTAGCAATACATTTTTTTGGTTGTTTCAAACAAATTTTTTTCTGAGTCCTTTTCGATATGTTTAAGTAAAAGAAAAATTTTCTAAATTTTGAAGTGGATAAAAATATTCTGCTTATAATTTAAATATTTATTTATTTATTGAGATAATATAAATTCATGTGCATATTATGAGTCTCTGATTTCTTCAATGAAAATTATTTGTTATTGTGTTGTAAAAAAAAGTGCAATTAGTGTGCGAATGAAGAGGTAATTAATTCTCTTGTTAAAAACTAAGAGAAAAGAAAATGAAAGCTCATGCGAAGCATTAGCGAGTCGTAAAAGAGAGAGAATCATGCCGTGAGGGAGAGATGAATCTAGGTTAGATGTGATGCTGCGAAATGCCTTCATTGTCACACAGTGCAAATGTGTTCATACAACATAGCTTTATGTTATTTTGCACAAGACGCACTTTTACCCTCCATATAATGTTTTTTCCAACTTTGTAGGTGAAAACTAACTTTGGATAACGAAACGTGTATATAATATGTGCCAACGGAAAAGCTCACACATAAACATATATAAATTATATACATAGAATAAAGAGCAGTTAATTCACGCCCCATTTTTGCCAATGTAAACTTTCTTCACGCCACTCGTACCAACAATGAATTTCTACTCGACCCCGTTTAGATAATCAGCCTATCATCATCCAACAATGTTACATTAAACTTATACAAAGGAAATATTGTTGCGGAATTCCTTTTAGAATTTTATGCAAATTAAGTTCATAAGCAGATTATACCAAGTAGTGTAAATATATGTATATATATATATATATATATATATATATATATATATATATATATATATATATATATATATATATATATATATATACATATTATATGTAGATATAGATATATAGATGTAGATATTTTTTCTTTTTTGATGTCATCTTTTTTTTTGCGCACTCACAATACGAGAGTCGAATGTGGAAAAGGGGAATACAAATTTATCAACGGTCTTTCATTACGAAAGAATTTTTTTTGTGAGTGCCAGTTAGTTTCCAGACTCTTGAACTGAAAGTGCAATCGTTATTTATTTTTTTTGGAAAAAAAAATTTGTGTGTGTGTGCAAGTCAGCTTCAATCAGACAAAATGGTTTATATTCTTGTAAATTTAGTACAAGTGTTAAAAGTATGTTATAGTCAGACTTCAAATTTTGGAACCAGCAGTAGCGGTAGTAGTAGTAAAAGTCAGTTTTCGTCAGACATAATTTTTCCAACGTTTAGAAATTGAAATTTTTGACATTTTCATATTAGTAGTGAAAGTCTGTTTCAGGCAGAAGAAAATTGTTTCAGTAGTTACAGCCAGTTTTGGTCAGACAGTAATTTTTCAAATTTCGTAACTTATTTATAAGTAGAAAATACAGTTTTAGTCGGCCAAATTTTTATTTGGAACTTAGTAATAATTAGTAAATAGTAAATTATATAGTAATTCTTTGATCAGTAGTCAGACAACAGTTTTCCAAATATTCGCAACTTATTGGTGGAACAAGACAGTTTCAGTCAGACCTAATTTATTGGAATTTTAATCAGTGGTAAAAAAGTTTCAATTAGACTCTTTTCTTTAAAAAAAAAATCTTGTTACATTAGTTTCAGTAGTAACAGTCACTTTTAGTCAGACATGAATTTTTGTAACTTCTAAGTGGAAAAGTCAATTTTAGTAAGATAAAATTTATTTTTGTTATATGTCACTTTTGGTATCAATTTAATATTTTTAAATTAATTCCATATAATTTATCGAGAGCCCTTTCTTATTTTCATATATGTAAATTAGATTAAACTCCATAAGAAAAAATTGTTGGAATTTTCTTTTATTAGATAATTTTTTTTTCTCACGCCTGATGTCCTTTTGTGCCCCGACACAATATGAGAGAAGTGTTGGTAGGAAAAAAAAAGTAGAGCATAAATTTATCAACGTGCTTTAATCATGGAAGAAGTAATTTTGTTAAATAATGTGGAACCTTTTGTCGTTGAAGTAATCATCGTAAATTCCGTGTGCTTTATGTCTCACGTGTTGAGAATCTTGATAGGGAATTAAAAAAAAAGCAATTTACTTTTGTCGCACTGTAATTTTCTGACCTTTTCCCGTATTTTTTTTTGTTTGAAAAAGATTTTTCTCTTTTCTCTGTTAAGTATAATGTTTAGTTATACGATAGTATTGTTTTTATCTTGGCTGATAAAAATCTCACCTCCTTTAAATTTTGCTAAAAGGGTTAATTATTTTTGTATAAATAATGCTTTTGTTTTTTTTTTATTTTTTGTAGTTTTTTGTAATTTTATTTTTTTGGTTCATGTCTTATATATAATTATTTGTTTGACCTCCTGCTTCTTCGGGTTCTCCCTTTTTTTTGCCTTTAATTTGGCGCAAAGAGACAAGTTTTAATGAGGACTCTAATGAAATTTAAAATAAAAGTTTTTGGATGAAATTAGCTAGGACAATTATCGTGGCAGTAAGGGAACATTGTGAGGAGAGTTTTCCCTTTAGTTTCTTCTTGGCATCACCTTTAAGAAGGCAAGTTTGTGGAGCACTCGAGCCACCTAATGCTTAGAGAGAGAGTCGAGTGGACCAGAGTGAAGTATTTCAAACGCGACTTCTGTTCTAACACGACTTACTACACCCTTAAGAGGCGTAGCGTGCACTTTTCAATCGTCATTTACTATATCAAGGTATGCAGCCACTCTTGAACAATTCAATTCTCTCTTCTTTTTCTTTTTCCATTTTCCACCATTTTTCCATATATTCAAAGAAAAATTTTTTTCTTCTCGCACACAACTCAAGATTTTTATTCTCATTTTCAATTTTTTTTTATCATTGAAATTTTTTTTTTTTTTTGCCAATATTTCTATAATGAAAAAAAGAAAATTTTTTTCAAGAAATAATTTCTTTTTTCAAAGAAAAAATGAATTGCATTATTATGAAAATATTGATAAAAAAAAAGCAATCAAGTTTCCGGTAACAAGAAGAGCGTCATAATCAATGGCTTCATGAGCTCTAAACGTTCAATCAAGGTGACATTGTGCTCAATAAAAGCGTGTCATTCGTGGCGTGATACAAATTTGTAGAGGTTGTGTTATGTTTATCTTTGACAGATTGACTGAATTAAAATGTAAATTTAATGAATTATTCAGCACAATCTCGAATAATATTGTGTATACGATAATGAATTGCCAGGGAATGTTTTTTTTTCCTTTCTTTTATCATCATAAAATCGGGAAAATTCTGTTGATTGCTTTCATTATGAATATATCCGTTTAATCAGAAATTCTATCAATTTTGAAGTTATCTGAACGATTTCCTCAAAAATGAAAAAAAAAAATTTTAAAAGCTATTAATACCAAAAAAAAAAGAATAATATTCGGAACATTTTAAATATGCTAATTTTTTGTGTATATAAATTGGTTAATTACAATTTATTTTTTGAAAAAAAAGGTTAACAAACTAGAGGGATAATGAAGTTTTATTCTTGTGACTTTTACAATGGTACGAAATTAGGAATTTTAAATGACTGCTATTTTAAAGGACTTTGAAAAACAGTTGGTTTGAAAATGTCCATTAAAATTAGGAAACTCATTAGTCCTGGGGCTTTAATTAAGAATTAAACAGCACGCACAATAAAGCAGATTTGTCAAGTATTTTAAATGATTTTTAAATGCCCGGGGAAAATAAGAGAAAAAGGAAAAAAAAAGTTTTTCCCCGACTGAAAGTGATTAACGCCCCGCAAAATGCAAACTGGTAATTATTCGAGAAAATTGACTTTCAAACAAATGAGATTATCATTTAATGCACGGTTTTCCGTTATTCTGCCCTAATTACTGCCTACCCCGCCCCTTCTTATTTACTTCAACTCGCCTTTAAAACTAACTCTTCATATTTTACTTTTGCGTTTAAATGAAAAATTTTCTAATTTTATTATTATTAATCATAAACATTTTATGTTGCATAACAACCTAATAACTTTGATGTGAAATATTTTTAGATTTTAAAAAAATTATTTTTTTGCAATTCAAGGTATTTTTTTTAATGTTTATTTGAAAAAAAAAATGTAAATATTAAAATATAATAGATGTATAAAAAAAGCAGATAGTTTGCGTAATTTTTTTTTGCGTTTGGTAATCTTAAATAATAAACTTGAAGTGCATTGAAGGACTGCGACGACACGAGAATAGATATCTCGCCTCAAGCAAAATGATATCCGTGGATATAAAAAAGTCATAATATTATAAAAATGAAGCGTAACGTCGCCTCAAAATGTCACGAGAGATAAACATTATATGGAGACTGTTTGAAGGAAAGAGCAGCAAAAAGAACTTTTCAACAAGACATACACACATATATTGCACATTATTCATCGGAAAGTCCCATTGAGAAGCCGGCAATCTTAACATTTTTTTTTGTCGCATAACGTTAAACTCAAATAATATATATATATATATATAAACTGAGAAAAAGGTCCAAAAGTGACTAGTCTATATAACTGATGAAAGACAAGTTACTCTCTAAAAGGATGTCATAAAAAATAAGAACTCCTTAACCATAAACGTGTACTACTAGAAAAGAGAGCGGAAATGCTTTCGCATACATTTTTTAAACACTATAAAAATGTCTTTAAATCCCTTAAACTAATGGACTTTAGGTTTATTCTTTAATAAAAATGAATTCTATTTTTTTAAAATAAGAAATAAAAAATAGTTTTTTCAATTTGGAATTTTTTTTGTGTTATTTTACTTTTTGTTGGATAAAATTTTTCATTACCTTAGTTCTTAGTAAAAAAAAAATAGTTTTGGTCAGACGTAATTTTTTTTTAGAATTTATTTATTATTTTTCAATTTCTTGGCGATATTTTAAGTAGTTACAGTCATTTTTATCCAGATTGAATTTTTTTGTGATTTATAAGAAACGGATTGTTTTAGTCAGACGTAATTTTTTGAAATATTTATTTATTAGCAAAAAAAATTTTCAATTTGCTCTTTTTTTATTTTATTGTAACATTGGTTTAAGTAGTTAGAGTCAGTTTTGGTCTGACTTAAAATTTTCGTAATTTATTTTTCTAAGTGAAAAAAAAACAGTTTTAGGCAGACATAAATTTTTAAAATCTTGTAAACACTATTTTCTTTAAGATATATAAAATATTCTTCTTTTTCTCTACATGTGCAAAGGTAGAGTGCAAAAAAAAAAATTGTTTTTCACTCATATATTTTTTTCCAAATCTGTATATCAATAAGTTATGCAGAAGTTGTAACAATAAAGTTTCGTGCCAAGGTTCGAATGTATGTGTGTAGGAAACGACGAAAATACTTAACGATCTTTTACTTTGAGGGATTTCATTTCTCCAGGGTTCTTTTCGAAAGCAAGTAATCCGCAGATGTAAGGAAAGTCGGAATCTGGTGAGATGGGAAAGAGGGTGTCTATTCGAACAAAACGGAAGCTCGTAGTTCATGCTTCTTGGAAAATAGCCAGTGTCGAGTGAGATTTTTCCTCTCTTCTCTCTCTCTTTCTCTCTCTCTATCAATTCTTCTTCTATATATACATATAAACAGTGTACAGGAATTTTGTTTTTAAAAGAGTTTATTGAACTCACACATTTATTGTGTAGACGAATTGTTTTTTTTGGAAACAAAAATTTTCATAAAATTATTTGGAAAAAAAAAGAATTCTTTATGAGAAATTTTACATGTATGGAATAAAATTCAGGTGACATTATTGTGAGTTACAAGAGTTGTAAATTAAAATATTCCCAGGGCGTGGAGAATAAATGTCATGGTATATAGTGAATATAAATTTGAAAATCGTGAGCTTCCAATAGATTCTCAGCGAGATATTCTATTTAAATGTGACTTTACATTTAAGAGCATAACGCCGTAATTACTCTTTCTCAGTGACACAGTAACCCACGAACAAATGCAGAGGCAATATATCATTCTCTCGCATTAGAAATATATATGAGCGGACGATGCGCATATTCAGATAATGCATATATGCACGAAACACATTGGTTATAATTTATATATATATATTGCGTCATTCCGCAAAGGCACTTTTCGTTTGCCTTTAAGAGTCGAGAGCATAAACCTTTATTCGTGACATAAACCACATCTCTGTGGATAATTGCCTCCTGTGTGTGTGTGATTCTAGGAGCCCTTATGATCCTATCACGTCTACATAGGCATATATGTATTTCCTTGACGGTTCCAGGATCACGGCATATGAACCGCACAAGAGCGTCATAAGGGCCCTATTCACTATGTATAGTGGCCTGAGAGATTTCCGGTTTTGTGTGTATGGGTGTGCTTTTCAAGCCAAGTGCCCCTGCAACCACTCAAGTGTGTGGATTTTGGCATACCATCTCATCAGATTTGTATTCTCTCCTCCAAACATTAGCATTTCTCTTATCTTCTCCTTACGATTAACACATTTAAGGAAAACAGTGCATTCAAATCTGGGCCTGCTGGGGCACTGACTAGTTTTCCCTGTTTTAAAATGTGACCCTTTCTAGAGAAACTGTTTACTGCCCTAGATGGCTGTTACGATGGCTATTTTTTCTACTTACAATTAGAAAAAAACTGATCAGGACCTAGTTAGTTTTCCCTTAAATCGCCCTATTTTGTACGATTATATTTATTTTAAATTACATTTACTTACATTGATATAATTATATTTTTTGTGTAATAACAAAATTTGTTAATAATTTATTTTCCTCTTTGTTTTAGGTGAGTACAAAAACTGTTTTGGTCTTCATAACAATCTGTAAGTTATTTTTTAATTTTTTTTTTCGCAAAGAATTTACAATTTAAACAATGCAATTCCAAGAAAATAGATTTTTCGAAATCTTTATAAAAGTCTCTTTTTTTAAAAAAAGAAAATCTCTTTTTCTATTCTGAATTCATTGAAATTAAACTTTAGTGAATCGAGAACTAAATCAATAAATTGAACAAATTAGGAGCATCAATTTAAAATAAACCTAATTAGAATCTCAAATTAATACTTATGAGTTTGAGGTGTTCAAGTAGTTTTCCCAAGTGAAAATTTAAATGAACTGAAATGGTCTATTGTCGACTCTCTCTCTCTCTCTCTCTCTCTCTCTCTCTCTCTCTCTCTCTCTCTCTCTCTCTCTCTCTCTCTCTCTCTCTCTCTCTCTCTCTCTCTCTCTCGAACAAGTGCTCTGAAGTTAGGTACAATAAGATTCGTCGTTTCAAAAGTGAAAACTTATGGTCTCAATGAAAATTACCATTTAGAGCCAATTTGTCTGCATTGTTAATGATAAAAAAATTTATTTGAAAATATTTTTCAATTATTTTGTTTTCTTTTTTAATTTCTAATTTTTTTTTAAATTTAATTTCGATTTAATTTTTAATGTCTTCAACATTGACATATAATCAGATTTTACTTGCGCTAGAAATTATCAAATTTACAAGCTAGTCCCGTGTTTATTTGAATTAGTGTAAATTAGTTTGATTTCCTTGAAGCTTGTCAAGTTGCTCATCAGATTAAACTAATTAGGATATTGCTTTTGAAAGATCAAATAAGCTTAAATAAGCAAGATTTTAATTCATTGACTTTTAGTCAAAGTGAATTTTTTTGTATTGAGAAAAACCTAGTTTTTTTATTATCAGATGATAATTATTTATTAGTCAGACAATTTAATTAAAAATATTAATTTCAGTAGTTACAGTCAATTTTAGTCAGATATATTTTGTTTAATTCTAATTTAATTATTAGTAGAACAAGTAAGTTTTAGTAAGACAAAACTTTCTAATATTTTGTTTCATTAGTTTCTGTAGTTAAAGTCAGTTTTAGTTAGACATGTGATTTTTTTAAAATTACTTATTAGTAGAATAAGTAAGTTGTAGTCAGACAAAACCTTCTAATTGGTAGTTACAGTAGTATCAGTAGTAGTAGTAGTCAGTTTTAGTCAGACGGGTTTTTTTTGTGTCCAACTTGTTAGTAAAAGAAGTCAGTTTTAGTCAGCCAAAAAAAAATTCTTGTAACATTAGTGTTAGTAGTTATAACATTTATAGTTAGATATGGTTTCCTATGATTTATTTCTAAGTAGAAGGATAAATTTATAGTCAGACAGAATTTTTTAATTCTTGTAAGACGTATCAGTAGTTATAGTCAATTGTTGTCAGACATAATTCTTTGGATTTAACTTACTTATTAGTAGAAAACAAATTTTTAGTCAGACCAAGCTTTATTAATTTTTGTACTACTTGTATAAGTAGTTAAAGTCGGTTATAGTCAGCCCTAATTCCGAGGATTTATTTAACCAATTCTTTTAGTAATTAAATTTTTATTTATTTTTTTGTTCTCAATTCAAGACTTGTATGAGTAGTTAATGTCAGTTTTGTCCAGGCATTTTTCTAAATTTTCGTTACTTGTTCATTAGTATAGAACAAGTCAGTGAATTTGACAGTAAAGTCAAAATAAATAGAAACTATTTAAACAAATGAGTTTATATAGCGCTGGTATTTTCCACACCAAAAAAAAAAAAAAAAAAAATAGAGAAAGAAGGCACACAGCTCCATAAGGGGGGAAAGAGATAATCACCGTTGCTGGAAAAGTATGTTTCCCCTAGTGAAAACAAGACAGCGTTCGGGTGAGAATTGTTATATGTACGAAATACTGGGTGGACGGTAATTTAAAGTTGGCAATCCAGAGTTGGAAATTTCGTCTACGTGAGTCAGGGGAGCTTTTCAGATAATTCTTCTCTCTCTCTCTCTCTCCCTCTCTCTCTCTTTTCTGTGTGAAGAGTTGACCATTGCGCGACTCATCGATTTGAAGAAAATCGTTTTGAAATTGATGTTTGTCAAGGTGTATGCAGATCCCCCTTCGAGTTTATCTTCTCTCTCTCTCTCTCTCTCTCTCTCTCTCTCTCTCTCTCTCTCTCTCTCTCTCTCTCTCTCTCTCTCTCTCTCTCTCTCTCTCTCTCTCTCTCTCTCTCTCTCTCTCTCTCTCTCTCTCTCTCTCTCTCTCTCTCTCTCTCTCTCTCTCTCTCTCTCTCTCTCTCTCTCTCTCTCTCTCTCTCTCTCTCTCTCTCTCTCTCTCTCTCTCTCTCTCTCTCTCTCTCTCTCTCTCTCTCTCTCTCTCTCTCTCTCTCTCTCTCTCTCTCTCTCTCTCTCTCTCTCTCTCTCTCTCTCTCTCTCTCTCTCTCTCTCTCTCTCTCTCTCTCTCTCTCTCTCTCTCTCTCTCTCTCTCTGTAAACTACTATGCTAGCTTGTCACTAAACGAGAACGATGTAAAGTAGAGTAAACTTGAGTAATTGGCAGGTATATACCCATCGTCCTTAGAGATTTGAATATATCCATCGAGACTCTATACTCGTAAAATCGATTATCTTTAAGCAAAGTGTAATTTTCAACTGTTTGTTTACCTATCGAGTTTGTTCTTCGAAAATGATGAGGTAATCTGATATACTTGCGGATAATATATATATATATATATATATTTATCGAATGTCTTTATCCTCATTCAATCACTTACATAACAAAAGAGAAAATTTTCTTTTAAAAAAAATATCAGAGCAAAAAAAGAAGCATTTTTGTTTAAAAAAAAATTCCATATCCGTTTAAAAAAAAAAATAGAAACTGAAAAAACAATTTACTTGATTCAAATAATCGATTATTTGACTATTAACAAATAAATATTTATTTAATTATTATTTGATTCAATTATATGGTATATTTGTTTCAAATACAGAAATTATTAATCCAAATACAGTTTATTTAAATTTTTTTTCTTCTAATTTCTATCAATCAAATTAAGATTTATTTGAATATCGACAAGTTGATTCCATGGGAATTGATATTCCATTTCAACTTTCTTAACGAGATCGGAAACTGAAATTGTTTGTTATTAATCAAAGTCCCTTTAATGACAATATATATATAGTAACGGAGATCCTCTGGATGTGTTATAATATGGATCACTTGGATAGTTTCTCGGGGGGTTTCCTCCTCTCTCACTCTATAGATAGTTTGACAAGAGACGAAGTGCTTTTGGAATATTTGCGACCACGAGTGCTGGTCAAATACATCATTGGTCCTCTAAGGAACGACCAATGAACGTTAAATAAGTTTCCAGTCTCTTTGTAAAACGACAGAATTTGTGGCAATCGGTTTCCAAATTTGTCAATAATAATAATTATTATTACTTGGTAATTTATTTATTAATTTTCTAATTAAATAAAAGAAGAATTTTTTTTTTGTAAATTTCGCTTAACTCGCGCTTAATTTTATATATGTAAATCAAAAAAATAGGTTGTTTGTACTTAGGAAAAAATATTAGAGTATATGTCAGATTAGCTTGATGGTTAAGACTTTCGACTCGTGTGCGTTAGGTTACGTGTAATATTACCGTGTAAAATAATTTCAATATTACATGTAATTATGTACGAAACATTCGTAATATTACTGTAACATTAAAATGTCGAGAGATATTACGTTTCGCACAATAATACAGTAATATTAAAATATCCTCCTCAATGTAATATTACACATAATATTAGGGTAATATTAACTTTAACTAGGTGATAAAAAGTTGCTACAGTTAAATGATTGAGATCGAAAATAAAGAAACGAGAATATTAAAATATACAATGGGGAAAATTTTTTCGATCCCATGGGATTGGAAAATATGGCGAGTTTCCAAAATAGTAGTAAAGTAAAATTTCCTATATCGTAAAACTTGAGTCTCTTTGGACGTTTCCGAAGAGAAGAGAGTTTCTTCTCTCTTGGTGATGGACTTAGGCCAATTCTCCAATAAAAAAAAAAGGGGGAGAGAAAACTACGATTCTCGTGGGGAAATTCTTAACGGTTTCCTAAATCAGCAGCTTTCGAAATTCATCCAAATTCATCGATATCCATTTCACAATTGCTCTATAACATGTGACTCCCTTCTTTTTATATACTTGGCACAATCATTATCTTTTAGTCCCAATCTCTTATTCTCAATTTTATCCGACATATATTCTGTTTTCATTTCGGATATAAATCTGAAACATTACTTTTTTATATTTAAGGCAGACCTTCGTTGAATGCGAAAAAATAGGCAATTTATATTATTATTTTTATTATAATCATTATTTTATTTAGTTTCTTTTTTCTCACTCGTTTTTATTCAAAAAAGACTTTTTACATTTAAAAATATATTTTAACTAAAAGAAACAATTTTTATTTTATTTTCAAATTATTATTTATTATTCCAAGAAGGAGATAAAGTAAAATTTGTAATTTTTTGCAATTGCCCTTGATTGCAAATAATAATAAACAAATCGAGATTTTTTGTATGTTTCAAAATTTTGTTGAGATTCGAAAAAAAAATTGATAATTTTGAGCGTAGGAAGGTAATCAAATTCAGGTTGTTCTATTCTCGGAGATAGTTTAGGACTTAAATGTATGCCCATGGCAGTTTGCTGGTTGGTTTGTTCTGCAAGTTTCAATGCGGAGAATTGTCGTCGAGTTTGTGTCAATTGCAGTGAAATAAGCCTCTCTCTGGAGTACAAATCAACGAAGTATATATGTATACACACATATATATATATATATATATATATATATATAGTTTTCACAGATACTACCTTAAATCAGTAAATAAACTGTTGCTTGAAACAAGAACGATACACCATCATTGTGTCCTTTCAATATAAGTAAATTGACCAAAAAAAAAAATTTTTTTTTCCCCCAAGAGAGAAATAATTAAACTTTAATTAATGAATGTTCAATATATAGTTTTGATTTAAATGAAAAGAGTTTAATTTAGAATTTTAGAGTTTTATCAATTTCAAGTTTAATTGATTTGTTTTTTTAGAAAATTTATTTTGAAATTTTTTATTTCGTTTATTAATTATTTGAAACCAAAGAAAAAGATAAATAAATATTTATTAGGCTGTGAGATAAATATATCATTTCTCTGGGTGTATAGAAATAGATTTAGTTGTTTCAAATAAATGTTCTTTAAATCAATGTTATTTCAAACTTTTCTGTAAATGTGGAACTGAAAACAAATATTAGAAATATTTCTTTAATAATTAAATTTTAAATTTCATTATAGAATTGAGATTAATTTTTTTATATTTAAATCTTTTTAGAGAGGAATTATTGGAAAGAATATAACATTTTTTTTTTATTATGCGTAAGAAGAATAAAATTCATTTTGGTGAAAAAAAAAAAAATAAAATTCCGTTTATGTGAAACAATAACAATTTTATTGTTACAGTAAAATCGTTATTGTTGAATGCCATAGTGATATGAAGATGGAATATTTGAAAATTGTGATTTGTTGTTGTATTGACAACAAAGCACAGAATGAATAAATCATTTAGTGAGAATACATATAAATCTTTCGCATTTTCGAAAAGTTAAGTAACTATACATATATATATATATATATATATATATATAAAACTTTGCTCGACGATCGTATAACTGAAGTAATTGGACTAACATAACATGAGAGAAGAAGATTTTCGAGTGACAGAGAGAGAGAGAGAGAGTCAGGAGTAGACGAGAGGAAGAGATTTCCTGAATCTGAGAGGCAGTAAACTCTAGTTTCCCTTTTCTCGTTCCCCCCTATCGTTCGACCCATTTACTAGAATCCGATTTCTAGTACCATTTTCAATGTACCTAAGACCATTGTGCAGTGCTGTTAACTTTTCTACTTGTCCTCTTTATTCGCGGTTTTTCAGTCATCTTCTTCGCGTTTGGCTCATTCTTTTTTTTTTCTCTCTCTCTCTCTTTTTTTTTCTTCTTCAATCGAACGCTTATAACTGGCCATTTTATTTCTCTAGTGATTTTTACCATTTCGATTTATCGTATATAGAACAATGACTATCGTTATACGAGATGACTCAGCCCTTTTTTTCGTAGAGAGATATCGGATGGACAATTGTCCGCTTTTAAATCCAGGTTTAGTATCTCCTTTCAAAAGTATTCGATCTATATTCTAATTTCCTTTTTTTTCTTGTATTCCCAGCTTCCTTGCATCTCATTTATTTGATGATTTCTCCCGTAAAAGACCGTTGGAAATTAAAAATTTCTTTTTTTTTTTTTAATAATGTAAATTAAGAAAAATGTATTATTTAATATAATTGAATGTAAATACACAGAAAAGCCTGGATTCATTTTTATTGCAGTTGAAAAATTAGCCAAACGATATAAAACGTGGCGCCACCTATGAGGCACATTTTTGTTGTAATTAAAAATGAGTAGCGTACATTACTAATTTAGAGCTTAGAAGAAAATTTTTTCTTAGATAAAAAAAGTACAGAAAGAAAAAAAAATCTATAAATGTAATAAATCGATAGTAATTGCAAAACAATTGGTAAAAATTAACTGAAACTTATCATTGATACTGACAATATATATATTTTTTTTAAAACAGTCTTCAATAAAAGAAGGTATCAATAAATAAAACTAGGTCTTTCAGTTTGTTAGCGAAAGTTTATTGTTTTAATTCTTGTCTTATAATTTCTAAAGACTGTTTCCATCGATTTTCAATACAATTTTTTTTGTTTTATTTTTATTAAAGAAAAATATAGAAACAAAACAAAGAAAAAAAGAGAGAGAGAGAGAGAGATAAGGATAATATTCGAGATAAAAAAAAATTTTAGATGGCTTTTATAAATGCTTTAGCAATTCATTATTATTCGAAGGTTAGTTTCTGTCTTTCTCTCTCTCTTTTTTAGTAAACTTTTTCCAAGACAAGAGGTTTGCCTCGCAATTTAATATTGTGACATGAACTAATTAGAAATCAAAATAATTGATGATTCTCTCCTTTGTAAAAGACTCTCATTAAATAAATTGTTTATAGTCGTAAAATTCCTATTTAATAGTGAATCATATTTTGTATTTATTAAAAGAAATTTTGTTTCTTTTTTTTTATTAATAATAAAAAGAAACTTTTCTAATTAAACAGAGGTGAATGATATATAGAAGCAGGAGTTAATAAATTTCAATTAAAATGAGACAGAGTTTAATTAAGTCACGTTGATTGGCCTATGAACATAAAATATAGATGAGAGAAAATTTAATAAAATCTATATTAAATTTATTACTTATTAACTGAAATTTTATGTTATTAATTGAAAGTTACGGGTATTAGGAAATAGAAGAGAAATGAGACTATAAATCATTAAAATATCATCCAAAATTTATTTTAGTTTTTAAATTTATAAAAATTGTACAAAAATTTTATTTTACAAAAGAAAGATACTTTCCCCATATTTTTTTTTTAAAAATAATATTAAAATTTTCCCTGTTAATTAAAATTGAGTTAATATTTTCCATAGAAATGTTTTTTTATTGAAATGAAAAGTTTTAGAATGTTTTTTTTTAGTTTTTCTTTGTGTAAAAATCAAATGCGTCTAATTTTTTTTTATACACGTTTCTTTTTTTGGGAAAAAGAAGGAACATTTTTGTTCTTCTATTCTGGAAAAAAGTTACTCGTGCATTTTTTTTTTTTAGGTTTTTTGTTATTGTACCCCTTTTGGTCCCCCAGTCGGGTACAATTATAACGTGTTTCCAGTTCGTTACTTGGTGCTTGAAATTTACTCATTCACTTGCCAGCTTAATTGACACTTCTCTTGGATGAAGGTATTAGCTTTCATAACTGTTGAGGTTCAAACAATAACTCCTCTTCATACAGAATATAGTCAAAGTACGAAACTGGCTCAGAAGCAGATAAACTACTCGCCTGTTGTTATGTGTATTTATCGGATTTGGAAATTATTATATACATCAAACTCGTGCGCTGCTTTACCCGGAACAACCACTACATGATTACTTTTCAAATTAACGTTTGCAAATTATTAGTTCACCGGTAATTATAATCATTTTTAATGATATTTAACTTAAGATTGACTTCCCCTTTAGAATTGTTAGAATTTTGCATTTAATTTAATTTTAAGTTTTGAAAATTATAATTAGATTAATTGTAAGGGGGAAAAAAATTGAAAAAATTCCAAGGGTGCAGAAAATATTCAGCGATGAGAGAGAAGAGAGAGAGAGGAAAGCTCTAAAGTTTTGTATTGTGCTAGTTAAAAATTGGTAGTGGTCCAAAGATAAGGAGGATAAAGAGAGAAGTCGTATCGTATAGGGTTTGCACAAGTGGATTCTATCCCTTTACGAGAATCGGACTGGCGACAGTGGTAAAGATAGGAGAGTGAAAGAGAGAAGGGGGGGACTTCCAGTGTTAGCAGGAAAAAGGGGGAATGGGGTAAAATGGCTGTCGCAGAGCCAAGTACCACCCCGGCAAAAGTACCCCATGGAGAATTGATAGGTTTAAGATGCAAGAGTTATTGCCACCACTGAACTGCCACTAGAAAACGAGAGAACATCTTATACATTCAGTAACGTATCTATATTTCCACACGCATTTTTTTTTCACAATAAAAGCAAAAAAATAATTGCAAATAAGCGCCAAAATTTTTGTTTTTAAATACTTTTTCTTTTATTTAGTTATTTGACAATTAATTAATTTACATTATTACTACTGGCGCGGTACTGGTACCAGTACTGTACTATGATTAATATTTATTAATTATTATTTTTATTATTACTATTTTATTATTTTTATTATTATTATTACTAAATTTTATTTTTATTATTATTATATTATTACTATTTTATTATTTTTATTATTATTGTTAATTATGGGAGAAATAGAAATTTTTTGAAGGTGGAAATATTGCGATACTGTCTTAAGTTCCGGTCTGGTGAGATCTGAGCGAGAAGGCGGAACTTTAAGTACGAAATTTATCTTCCCTGTAAACCGATTTCCCATCGTATCCTCCAATCCTGGTAGCATATTTGCAATGAAACCACCCGTGAATTTGTGCATCGGAGGTCGTGGCCGATCGACCCCTCTTTCTTCTCTTCCACCCCCCTCTTAGAAACGAACTTCTCGTCGTCTCTTGAGGGAGATAAGATCTCTCTCCCTTATTTTTTTTTTTCTCTTCTCTTCCAGTTAGAGGATTTGTGCTCTCGACAAAACTTGTTCGTCCTCACACGTAAATAACTGCCAATTTGTAATAATTGGACACACATAAGTTGAGATGTTCTGAGGGAAGTCAAGTCGTAAACATGACCCAATCTATATATATATATATATTTATAGCTAATGATGCATAAGAGTATAGTCTGTATGATATGTTATAAAGGTCATCTCATCAAAATGACAAGAAGCAACAGGATGGAACGTTTATAAAGAAATTTGATTTTCGATTTTCACTATAGACACGAGTGAAAACTTCGTTTAATGGCTCGTATAATACTCTAATCTCAGTGGGTTTATTGACCGAAAATTCATGATAAAGAATTATACTTCTCTCGCGAATTCGTTTGATACAAGGCTCTAAATTCGAATCAGTGAGAATTTAGTTGGAATTTAGGAACTGAATCATTTCAGTAACATTTTAACTGAAATTTTCAGACATATTTTACTGGTTCAATCAGTTAGGGATTTTTATAATTTTTAGTAGATTATAATAGAATTATACTAAAATTATTGTATTATTGCAGTAGTATTATAGTAGTATTATAGTAATATTATAGTAGTATTATAGTAGTATTATAGTAGTATTATATATTACTATTATAGTACTATTATAGTACTATTATAGTACTATTATAGTACTATTATAGTAAATTATTACAAAACACAAGAATAATTGTGGAAAAATCTCGCAAGCATAGGGGATCGAACCCAGGACCCTTAGGACGCGAGCCTTGTACTCTCACCACTCAGCTACGTTAACTTCAATAATTAAAAAATGTTTTCCTAACATAAATTGATTAAAAAGTAAAAGCAACATGAATTTAATATTTATTATTATTATTTTAATTTAAAAAAAGCGGAAAATGATTAGAAATAAATATATTTTCATTTTTAAAATTATATTTTGTTTCTGTATTTTTATAAACATATTTTCTACATTTAATAACAATGTTTTTTTTCCTTTTGTTTCAGGTGAGTACCAAAAAGTAACTTTTATTGCAACAAGTTGATCTCCATAACAATCTGTAAGTTAATTTTAATTTTTTTAAAAGCAATGCGTATTTGACAGGTAATTTTTTAAATTGACTATAAACATTTTCAGTTGAAAAATTTATTTGATATTTTCTTCCAATAAAATATAAATCTGATAGTAGATGATATTTCTGTTGGAATATAATGTAAATTCCAATAGATTTTGCGAATATTTGGCATGGTTCCTTAAAATAGCTCAAAATCTACTTTCAAAAATTCACAAGCGAAATTCTCTCGCGTATAAGAGAATTTATCGTTTCAGTTATTATAATTATTATTAAAAGCATTCCCCGCATTATTAACTATAAACTAATTTTATTTTAGAAAGTTGAATTATTTTAATGTTTCACTTCGCGATTTAAAAAATAAAATATGAATTATTAAATAATTATTAACTAATTATAAACACAATTGTAAATATAATTATAATATGTATATATATATATATATATATAATTATAATTTATATAATTAATTTAATTCGAATTGTATAAAGAAATTTCACTTGTTTTGGAAAATGTTGTTGGTCCTATAATAACAGTGGTTATTAATTTATTTTTCATTTTCTTTTTATATGATACCTTTGATAACAATCTGAATACTATTTCTATCATCGAAATGGCAATTGAACAAAGGCACGAACAATGAGAAATGACGAGTAACGAAATGTCCGTAGGCTATGCGTGAACGATTATAATTGGATTCTTGATAAACGACGAGGATTTCTAGTTTATTGGATGATTGCTGTTATTGCCGTCAACCAACACTTGCATTAGTTTTCATATCAAAATTCATTTTTCTAATCCAAATAAATATAGAAGCGCAAAAAGATTTTTTTTTCCAGCAAATAATTATTATTTAAATAATTATATTATTTATTTAATTTTTGTAATTTTTTGCAAAAATTTAAAAATAATTTTATTTTACAGTAATACTTTTTGATATACCTATTTCGATTCATATACCTATATATATAAAATGAGATTAATTTTAAATAATTAATAAACTTAATTTCATCATATTGAACACATTTATTATAGATTTTTACATAGTGGTTTTTTTTTATTTTAAAAATGACTTTTAAAGAATTCATATATTAGTTTAATATTCACCAGTGATGTTAATTTTCGGTTGATTTTGACAAAATATGAATTATTTCTTGATTAATTGCCATGTTGATAAACATTGCAAAATTTGCGTTCGATTATTATCCAGTTCTGTATGCATATACTAACGAATGTATATATATCGAATATTGCTAATAGGTGATAACGACATTAATGCGGTGGATGATTATTATTGCCCATGAAATCGAACGTTATTATCGTTTCAGAACAAAATTTCCTTTCGAATTTCACACAATCGAAAATTTTGATTAATTATATAAATAAAAGAAAAAAAAAATTTTTTCCCCTCTAGTAATTTTTAAATAAATAAACAAAAAAAATTGATTTCTAAAAATGTAAATAAAAATAATAAAATTTTTTTAATTACATTAAATTATTTTGAACTATTTAAAATTTTCTGTTTTTGGTTTTAATTTTTGAAAAAAACGTTGATTTATTTATTTAAGAAGTTGAAAATGGGAAATTAAAGAATTTGAGAGGAATTGTAGAATTTACTCACTTTGCCATTGCAGTTGCTGAATAACGATATAATCACGCACGGTCTAATATGGAACTCGGCCAACGACAAATTCAATCCTTCCTTGTTTTGGTATCGTCCTCGCGAATGCGATTAGATCTAATCCAATTTCATGTATAATCTTGTAAAGTGCTGCTCAAAGGAAGACGATCTTAATTCAAAATTTCGAAACTTATATCTTAGAACAAGAAAATTACGATTTGAAGCAGCGCTCCAATTTTCATAAAATAGTTTCAAAATTTAATAGTTTTTTAATATTTATAATCCAAAAATCGCATATAAATTTATTTTACCAAAAATTGACTACACAGTACGGGCTTGATTCTGATACCAGTACTGTCCCAATTTTTGAATCGCTATTTTCAATAATTATACAATTTATTTTTGATTATTTTAATAATTTTCATTTTTTTTTCGAAAATTTTCCCCCTTCGCTAATTTTAACATTCAAAAAATTAAGTTTTTGAATTTTGTTTTATTAAGTATATTTTAAGAGAAGATCGTGAAATCTTAAACGCTTTGTTTGTGAAAAAAAAAATTCGTTGCACAACCCTTTCTTTTTCTTATTTTTTTATTTTTCAAAGCAGCATTTTCTGAAAGCTGCTCGTCTCCTCTTTCTCAAAGCAAGTACAAAATATAAACTTGAAAAGTTTAATCTCCAAACATTTAACAACGCGAAAAAAAGCAATGTTAGTGAGATGTATGTATATATATATATTTTTTTTTCTTCCTTGCGTCGACTTTTACAAAGTTGAAAATCGGATCAAGAAAAAAGCGCGATGTCTCACGTTACTCTCACTTTAGGTACTTTTCATACATTTTTAACGACCTCTTCTCGCCTCCGACAAACTCTCTCTCTCTCTCTCTCTCTCTCTCTCTCTCTCTCTCTCTCTCTCTCTCTCTCTCTCTCTCTCTCTCTCTCTCTCTCTCTCTCTCTCTCTCTCTCTCTCTCTCTCTCTCTATCTTACACCTAGAGAGCAAAAAAGACTCACCTAGCAAGAGAAAAAAAAAGAGAGAGAGAGAGAATTCACATGTTATCTTAGTTAAACTAGAAATAAGATCAAAGAAGCACGTTGCAAAGGTGAGATAAAAAAAAAGTAGATGAGAAATTATAAGAAATGTGTTTCTATCCTCTCTCGGGTTTTTCAAAAATAACCAACATAATTACTTGTTGGTAGACATTTCTTCAAAAAAGAAAAAAAAGAAGAGGAAAAAAAAACTTGCAAGTTGAAAAAAAAAAATGAAATATTCAGGAAAATAAATTAAAAAATTAATAAGGGAATTGGAAAATTCTAATTAAGGGGACTTTTTACATTGAGAAAAAATTATTTGTAAAAAAAGTGTTACATTTATTAAAATAATTCTTTTTAGCTTTTATTATGTATAAGATGGAGAGTATAAAAATTATTTTTTCAACTATTTTTAGTTAATTTTCATATATAGATAGCGTTAAAAATTAAAAATAGTATCAAATTTTTTTTTAATTCAAAAATAAAATAGAAAAACAAAATAGAAAAATAAAGTACAAAAATAAAATTTGAAAATGAAAAGAAATAAAAAAAGAAACGGGAAAATTATCATAAAGTTCGTTTTCTTTTTCTCGTTCTTTTTTCTATATCGAGAGAATGATAACTGTTTATTGTTCTTCAAGAGTGGGTGAAGATGTGTGCGGTCGAATTTTTGGGGTAAACATTTTTATTTAGTTGAAAATCCAAAGACAATCAGTGACGAGAAACTAAAAGTCTCTTTTCTATGGAATTCATTGTAAATTCATCGGAATTTCTACGTGCGCGCGCGCGGAATTCAGTGCAATTTCCCTTTGGCAATCCTGCATTCGCTTATTCCAATTCATTCGGATTCGAGAGAGAGAGAGAGAGAGAGAGAGAGAGAGAGAGAGAGAGAGAGAGAGAGAGAGAGAGAGAGAGACTTTTGGAATCGAGGCCACGCATTCGAGTATTTTCCCCAGTTTTCTTCCTTCCAAGTCACTAGTGTACCCTAGAGCGATTCAAACATCCAAGCTGCAAAAAGAACTTCTAAGAACCTGATTACGAGAATTGCATTGTCCTGTACAAAGCAAAATGTTATCCAACCATTTCGAGTTTCTTTCTCTTTTCTTTAATCTATCTTCTTTTTTTCCCTTCAAACTTTTCTTTTTCTTCATTCTTTTCTTATATATATATATATTTCTCATGTTTTTTTTTCTTTATCAAAAGATTTTTTTTGGGAATGTTTGGCAAACAATTTATTTTTAAATAGGGAAACCATACAAAAAATACGGGACAAAATAAAATTCAATTTATTTTCATTTTTGAATAATCGAATAGTTTTTGATTATTAAATTAATTTCTATTTTTGAATTCTCGAATCTAAGTAAAACAAAAAATTCTTCGTTTCATATAATCGGTTACTTGATTATTATCAAGTAAAATTAATTGATACAAATGAATATTTATTTGATGCAAATAGATAACAAATAAATATTTAATTGATACAGATAAATGTTTATTTAATTCGTCCAGCAGAAGTTGAGCTACACTCAAAATAATTTTGGAAAAATTTTCGATAAAATAAATTTGCGAGACAATCTTTTCGGAATACCACCAAAGTAGTTAGAAGAAAGTTCTAAACAAAAAATGTATGGCGCACTTTTTGATTGGTCCAGCGGATGCTGAGCTACACTCAAAAAATCGTGGAAAAAATTTTCGAAAAATAAAATTTGCGAGATAACCGCTCGGGAATACCGCCAAAAAAATAGTCAAAAAGTTCCGAACAAAAAATGTATGGCGTACTTTTTGATTGGTCCAGCGGATGCTGAGCTAGACTCAAAAATATTTTGGAAAAATTTTCAAAAAAATAAATTCGCGGGATAATCGGCCAGGAATTCTGCCAAAGTAGTTAGAAGATAGTTCTGAACAAAAAATGTATGGCACACTTTTTGGTCGGTCCAGCAGATGCTAAGCTACACTCAAAAATATATTGGAAAAATTTTTGAAAAAATAAATTCGCGAGATAATCGCTCCGGAATACCACCAATAAAATAGGGAAAAAGTTTCGAACAAAAAATGTATGGCGCACTTCTTGATTGGTCCAGCGGATGCTGAGCTACACTAGAAAACATTTTGAATAAATTTTCCAAAAAAATAAATTCGCGAGATAATCGCTCCGGAATACCACCAAATTCTTTAGCAAAAAGTAGCGAACAAAAAATGTATGGCGTACTTTTTGATTGGTCCAGCGGATGCTGAGCTACATTAGAAAACAAATTTGGAAAAATTTCGAAAAATGTAATAAGCGAGATAATCGGCCAGGAATTCTGCCAAAATTGTTAGAAGATAGTTCTGCACAAAAAATGTATGGCACACTCTTTGATTGGTCCAGCGGATGCTGCGATACACTCAAAAATATTTTGGAAAAATTTTCGAAAAAATAAATTCGCGAGATAATGGTTCGGGAATACCGCCAAATTCTTTAGCAAAAAGTAGCGAACAAGAAATGTATGGCGCACTTTTTGATTGGTCCAGTGGATGCTGCGCTAAATTAGAAAACAAATTCGGAAAAAATTTCGAAAAATGAAATAAGCGAGATAATCGGCCAGGAATTCTGCCAAAATTGTTAGAAGATAGTTCTGCACAAAAAATGTATGGCACACTTTTTGATCGGTCCAGCGGATGCTGAGCTACACTCAAAAATATATTGGAAAAATTTTTGAAAAAATAAATTCGCGAGATAATTAATCGGGAATACCGCCAAAATCTTAACCCGGGAGTCTCGAAAAAAAAATGTATGGCGCACTTTTTGATTGGTCCAGCGGATGCTGAGCTACACTCAGATAAATTTTTTAAAAAATTTTGAAAAATTAAATTTGCGAGATAATTAATCGGGAATACCGCCAAAGTCTTAAACCGGGAGTCTCGAACAAAAAACGTATGGCCCACTTTTTGATTGGTCCAGCGGATGCTGAGCTACACTCAAAAATATATTGGAAAAATTTTTGAAAAAATAAATTCGCGAGATAATTATTTGGGAATACCGCCAAAGTCTTAACCCGGGAGTCTCGAACAAAAAATGTATGGCGCACTTTTTGATTGGTCCAGCGGATGCTGAGCTACACTCAGATAAATTTTTTAAAAAATTTTGAAAAATTAAATTTGCGAGATAATTAATCGGGAATACCGCCAAACTCTTAACCCGGGAGTCTCGAACAAAAAATGTATGGCGCACTTTTTGATTGGTCCAGCGGATGCTGAGCTACACTCAGATAAATTTTTTAAAAAATTTTGAAAAATTAAATTTGCGAGATAATTAATCGGGAATACCGCCAAAGTCTTAAACCGTGAGTCTTGAACAAAAAACGTATGGCCCACTTTTTGATTGGTCCAGCGGATGCTGTATTAAATTAGAAAACAAATTTGGGAAAAATTTTGAAAAATGAAATAAGCGAGATAATCGTCCATGAATTCTGCCAAAGTAGTTAGAAGAAAGTTCTGAACAAAAAAAGTATGGCTCACTTTTTGATTGGTCCAGCGGATGCTGAGCTACACTAAATAACATTGTGGAAAAATTTTAAAAAAATTAAATTTGCGAGATAATCGTTCCCGAATATTACCAATAAAAAGAACAAAAAGTTTCAAACAATAAATGTATGGCTCACTTTTTAATGCAGATAAATATTTTTTGATAATTTTTGAGTAACCGATTATTTGCACAAAAAAATTTTTGTAAAATATATATTTTTAAAATTAAATGAATATTATTAAAATTCTTTGAAAATTTCCAATTGAATTGGAGAACATAGTATCGAACATAGTATATACTTTTTCTCCCTCGATTGACTTCTGAAGACATGAGTTTTGTATGTTAAATACATAGTATAGTGAACCCTCGGAAATTTCTTATTCGTACCTTTTTCACCCTCTTATACATTTTTATTGAGTGCTAATAAATTCTTATTCAGAACGGTAGAAAGTTAATTTTATCAAATGAATTTTTATTACTCAATCTTGGAATATAATTTGTCCAAGTAAGAAGTTACAGAAGGAATATATTTTATTCAAAGTAAATCGATTTTTCCTTTAAGGGTCTCTCTATCTCTCTCTATTTCTCTCTCTCTCGTTTTTTGTAGGTTACTTCTCAAGTTAAAAGAAAATCGCTTTTTATGAGGTAATTTTAAATTGTTTTCTTATTTGCCCTTCTACCTTAACTCTACTTTATTGGTTGGTAATAAATGTTTATTTCTAGTGGTCCAAGGAAATTAGTTCCATTAAATTAATTTTTCAATTCTACAAAATAAAAACAAAATTTAGCTATTTAAATTTTTTATACTTTTCATTCAAATACCACAGAGAGAAAAACATTTTGAAATTTTTTATTTATTTTTATGAAAATATTGTTATTTTATACTTAAATTTAATATGTAATAATTATATTATTTATTGTATATTCTAATTTTAAAAATATTTAATACTGAATTTAAGGAAAAAACATTCTAAAATTTTTCAAAAAAAAATATGAAATTTTGAAATCTAAATTTCAGAATATTTTTTTTTTTTTTGATGTATTAATTTTTATAAAATTATATTTCAATTTAGAAATTTTTTTTTCAAATCCATTCACACTATTTTTTTTTTTAACTTTCCGATAAGCAGAAATTTCTCGACAGGAATTATAGTTTTAAATCAAAATCACGTCGTAAAGTTTTTATTTCAATTTTTTTTTCATCCAATGAATGTCACTCGTGTTAACATTGTATGTGACACGCATACATTTATATGAAAGTATGATTTCTTTTTATGTGTAACATACAAGTGTAAGAGAGAGAGAGAGAGAGAGGAATTGCGTATACCTTAGTTTCCGCTTTTCTTATAGCTTACATTTTTCTATATCGCGTTAGATATATATATATATATATATATATATATATATATATATATATATATAGAAGAAAAGTTTATGAGCACGACATTCGCAACCTTACCGCATTGTATTTTCCCATTTTCACAACCGTGTGTTCTTAATTTTTTTTTTATATATCTGATATGTCGACACTTACTACTTCACGGTACTTAATTTCATTTTATTTCCAATGTCTCTTACATCTGCTACACGCTCTTGTTCACAAAAGGCAATTCGATATCAAATAATGAAACAAAAATGATATAAAATGTTATTTAATACTCAAGTGATAAAACTTTCAATAATTATTTAGTTTTCGTATTTAAAATTTCTTTTAAAAAGTTAAAATTTAAGGTAAAAATTAATAATTATTTAATTTTCATATTGAAAATTTTTACAAATTTAAAACTCAAGTTTGTAACAACAAATTGTTTCAAGTACCAATTATGGTATAACAAGAAATTGTTATAATTATTAGCTATGGTAACAACAATTTGTTGTAACTATCATTTACGGTAACAACAAGTTATTGAAAGTTCCAATTCGGAAAATACCAATGATGGTAACAACAAATTATTATAACTACAAATTATGTTTACATCAAATTATTGTGACTACCAATTATGGTGACAACAATTTGTTGTAACTTTCAATTATGGTAACAACAATTTTTTGTAACTACTAATTATGGTAACAAAAATTTGTTGTATCTACCAATTATGGTAATAACAAATTATTGTAAGTACCAATTGTGGTAACAACCAATTATGGTAACAACAAAGAATTTTAAAAGTACCAATTACGATAACAACCAATTATGGTAAAAGGAATTTGTTGTAACTACCAAATATGGTAACAAGAATTTGTTGTACCTACCAATTATGGTAACAATAATTTGTTGTAACTACCAATTATGGTAACAATAATTTGTTGTTTGTACTAATTTCAGAAACAACAATTTGTTAGAACTGTCAATTATGGTATCAAGGATTAATGGTAACAACAAAGAATTTTAAAAGTACAATTGATTGTAAAAACAAATTTGTTGTACCTACCATTAACAATTAAAATAACAACAATGAACTACAAAAAAAAATCTAACAGGTTATACGTTACATAAGATCGAATTCTTTACATTCTACTGTCATTCGATTTCAAATCCCCCCCTCCACCCCTTTCCTTTTTTTGACAATTGCCAACGTACGCGTACTATATGAAAACTAGAGTTTAGAAATTTATCGTTCTAAAAGGTTCTCTTTTACCTAATTCCTAGTGTCTGCCACTTTCGTTCTCTCGAGCGTAGTACAATTACCGTTGTAATTTATTGCAGTGGCGTAAAATGTTGGAAAGCAACGGTAGGAGCCGCACGTTCTGGTTGTACGTCGACGTTAAAACGGGGGGGTGATGGTGGAGTAAAGGGGGGGAGGGGAGGTTAATGAGTAATACGATTTCTACTGACATTAAAGCACACAGGACTTTTGAACTTTCTGTCTTTTGGTGCGTGATTCTTAAAATTAATTCGCCACTAAAGTGTTATTAAATTGTCTTCTAAGAGTATTATTCTCCTTTTTAATTTAATTTTTTTTTTTTTTTTTGACACGAGACGAAAACAAAAAAAGTTTATCGATTTAGTATGCATTTTTGCTTTTTTTCCTGCATTTCTCCACATATGTTATGGAAAAAGAGTGTTGAGGGAATTTTTATGACAAAGAGAGATATTATTCTCTGTTCTAATATTTTTCTTTCTTTCTTTTTTTTTTTTTTTTATTCACCAACGAAGCGTAATAATGTATCAAAGAGCGAGCGCTGATTAAAAGAAGAGGCTCAAATTTTCTCCTCATGTCTCATTTTGTTTCTTTATATTTTCAAAGAGTATGTTAAATAAGTCTTTCCGACAATTATTTTTCTTCTATATGTACAAAAAAAAGAAGCCTTCGGTGTTTTTTTTTTTTTTTTTTTTTTTTTTTTTTGAGGGTGAAATATTTTTTTTTCTTTTAGAACCCAATAAATTTGATTTTATGTAATTACAATAGCTATGACAATTCTGTTACGTGACTTTGCTACTGAAACAAATTCAATTTCTAACCAGAATAAAATTGTTACAATTTGACAGTACGTAACAATTTTTTTTTTGAAACTTTATACAATTTTAATAATTTTATTATTCTTTTTTTTATGTAATTTTTGAATTTAGAAAAAATTATTTTATAGCGTTGCGATTATATGTAGTGATTTTTAGTAAAGAATTTGTTTTTGCATTTAAATAAGCTAATTATGAAATATGGTTTTTAAAAAATTAAATTATATTAATTTCTTTCTTTTTTGAGAGTTTCAATAAATCGTAATAAAAATTTATTGGAAAATATAAATTTCGTGTAAATGACGCTTGCTTTCTGCATAAATACCGCATATACATTTATTTGAGAATATTTATATTTTGAATATATAAAGTTTTAATACATATATATGTATGTATGTCAAGTGCAGATGTTGTGCGCTTATTGGCGTTTTAATTATAAGGCCAAAATTCACATTAATTTAATCTCGACATCGAATATATGACGAAAACACAAGCACGTTAACAAGCATATGTGGATCAATTATATGATATGAGGAAGTACTTCGATTGTATATATATATATATGTATATGATGATCTGTATTAAACCCATTTTGTGATAACCGTGTTGTACTACAACTACTAAAACATTGTAGAAATGAGATGAGACTTGTGTATGCGAGTCACGTTTTACATGAAAATCAAAGTTACTTCCCACTGGAATCTAAAATATTAGACTAGTTACGTAATTCATTTTTAATACCCACAAGTACCTCATTGCATTATAATATTTCTCAAAATGGTTTTTTAGAGAAAAATTAATTTTTGTTAATAAAACATAAGGAAACAGCAAATATTAATTTTTTCACAAACAAGGGGTGTTTAACAGTCAGGGAAAACTCATGGAATTTCCTTAAATTTCTGTAATTTTAAAACAAATTATAAAAGTAAAAACGGTGCCATTTTAATTTCAACTCTAGTTTTTGCTCTATTTTTCCCTAAAACTAGAGCAGAAATTAAAATGGCGCTATTTTTACTCTATTTGTCCGTAAAAATAGGGGGCTCTATTTTTTCGTGAAAATAGGGCAGAAATTAAAATTATGCCATTTTTACTCTATTGTTTAGTACAACTAGGGCAGAAATTAAAATCGCGCCAAATAACAACGGTGCCATTTTAATTTCTGCTCTAGTACAACGAAAAAGTAGAGCAAAAACGGTGCCATTTTAATTTTTGATCTTGTTTTACAGAAAAATATATCAAAAACGCCGCCATTTTAATTTCAGCTCTAGTTTTTTGTAAAAATGGGACAGAAATTAAAAAGGGGCATTTTTAATTTCAGCTCTAGTTTTTTTTTTTTTTAAATAAGGTGGAAATTAAAATGGCGCCGTTTTTGCTCTATTTTCCCCTAAAACTAGAGCAGAAATTAAAATGGCGCCAAATTACAACGATGCCATTTTAATTTCTACTCTAGTTTTATGAAAAAATTTATTCAATAAGTAAATATTAATTTTTCTAATTTTTATTGTAGGAAAAGAAATTATAAAAAAAGTACTTTCTCCTACAAAACAGTTTGATTTCTTTTGCAATAAAATTCCATTTTCTTAAGTGGTTTAGCTGCATCAATGCTACTATGGCTTTGTAAGCAATTAAAAGAGATATAAAGGTATAAAAAAAATTGCCAGTAGAGACCAAAAAGGGTTAGGAGGATAAAAATAAAAGTAGATACCTATTTTTAGAAGAAAAAAAAAAGGAAAGAACAGCGGAGAATCTATATAGCGATTTTTCATTGTTTTAAGTGGCCTATCGTAATACGACTCTTTTGTTTCCTCCTTTAAACATTGTTATTTTTCAATTCAAGGAAACTCTTCTTCTTCTTCTTCTTTTTCTTCTTTTTTTTTCTTCTTTGGCTATTCCTAGATTGTGTTTTGTAACTTTCAAAGAAGTGACTACTCAGTTTTCACCATTTCGCAATTTAAGCCATCTTGGCTTTTGGAAAACTTTACGAGTAGTTAACTCCTGGCGTGTTATCAGCTTTTCTCTCCTGACTTTGAAGTTTCTGTGTGTACATATATATACGTCAACGATCTCTCTCTCTCTCTCGCTCTCTTTCTCTCTCTCTCTTACTCTCACATACAAGTTTTGGCGATAAGCCTTGATTTAAGATGCAACTGGTTGCATCGGCAAAATTTCCAATGACGAAACTCGCCTGCTAGCTTGGAAATCCCGCAAAAAAAAAAAAAAAAAATTCATGACACACAAAAGTTGTTCTACGAAAAAAGTAAAACAATTTTTTTTTGTTTTATGCAGAAAAATAGTTTCAATTATCCGGAGAAAAGTGGGGAAAAAAAGGTTTGATTCTTTTAAGTAAGTTTAGCTACAAAGTTCCTCGTGTATTTTTTGTCAGTGAGGATAAAAACAATTCTTTACAAAAAAATCAAGCTATTTAAAATGGAGCTTTGGTCGGGGCCTCGCAAGTTTTCCTTGTTTGAAAAAAACGTAAATAAATTTTTTTTTAAATTATTTTTTATTTTAGAGATTTGGCTAGAATTTCCCGGCGAAACCCCAAATAGGGTGCTGACTAGATTCGAAAAAGGGCATTGATTAGGAACTAATTAGTTTTCCTAGATTGAATTTTTCTTTTAATAAAGTGTTTTTAAAATTACTTTTTGTAAAAAATTATTAACGGGGATTATTTTATACTTTTTTTTATTATAGAAGTTTAACCAAAATTCCCTATCGAAACTTCTTCAGGGGAGCATTTAGCGAATACAGGATTTTTTTTTTTAAATAAATAATATTAAAATAAAAATATAAATATATATATTTTCCGTCTCGCGTGAATTAAGTGACAACTATGGGAGAATTTGATTTACTTAAAGTAGATTTATTTTGTATTCGAATGGTATAAAAAAAAATAGACGATAGAGAAAGAAATACGATACAGTTGGAGGAGGAGAGACGGGAAATACACAATACGTAATATCGAATATCTACGTTACGCGTTTGCAAGGAGAAAAATCTTCTCTCCTGTACGGGATCAATACACATGACAATATTTCTTTTTCTTTTTCAAAAGGAAATACATCACATGTAGGGATTTTAAAGTATATATATAAATATTCCAAGAAACATATATTGTTGACAATAAAACATTTTTTTTTTTTAGTATTCCTGAAAACATTTTTTTTTATTTTTATTATTTATTTATATTTATATATTTATTTTTTTTTATTTATATTTATTAAAACGTTTGTTTAAATTTCGAAAAGATATTTAATTAATTTTTTTATTTTAATATTTAAACAATATATCCTTTCGCAAATAGGAAATTGGCAATAATTGTATTGGAATAGACAAAATGAAGTACATGTGTTTATATGCTAAACAATTGGATTGCATTTTGATTGTTTTGAATTTTAGTTTTAGAATTAGAACAAAAGCAGATGGTAATTAATTACGTTTAACATTGTTGAGATAAATTAATCTCTTTAACTAATAAGGGAAATTATTGTATTGTGTATATGACCATTACTTCGATTAGATATTGTGTAACAATGTAGTTGACTAGTAGATTATGTACTTGACGCTATATATCAGCTAATATTGAATCTCCTTTAGCAGATTAATATATTGATTCATGTCATCATATAAATAAATATAAAAATTAATATATAAATAAATATATAAATAAATAAATAAATATAAATAAAAAACTATCTTATTGTAAATCAGATTTGATAAATTAATTAATTCATTAAATTTAATTAAACAATAATTGAAATACTGTTTCAAAAAAAAGGAATAACATGCGGTAATTAAATTCATGCTATACGGAATTATAATAAAATCCCTGAAATTGAATATTTCATATCCAAGTGTCATTATGTTAAAATAGCAAATATATTAAAACATGTATTTGTGTGTGTGTATTTATATTTATATATTTGTATTTAATAGCCCAAATAGCTTTCTAGAGTATTGAGAGCATTTAATTCATTGATCATATATCGGGTTTTAATTCATATTTATACTTTACTCTCTCTTTCTCTCTCTTTCTGTATTGCTCTTCAAAAAGTCGTTACAGTTACGCTTTCTGAATCCCATATATCAGCTTTTTTCTCGAATATTGCATTCATGCATCGTGTGTAATTTATTTTGCACTTGGTTCCGTTTTTTTTCCCTCAATTTTTGGCAATTAGTTTTACAGTTTTAGAAAAAAATAAAAAAAAAAAAATTGATTCTTTTGATCCTCTTTTTCTAATTACTTTTCGGGAGTTTCAAATAAAAATTTTTTTTCCCAGTTGAATATCGAAAATGTTTTAACTCCCAAAAAGAAATTAACAATTTTGTTTTTTCAAGAAAATGAATTTTAATTTCTATTTTTTATATGGATAAAAAAAAATTTTGGTATATAATTTATGTTAGGGCATTTGTCAAGGTCTTGGATGATTTTCTTATGACTGCGCAAACAAGTAAGAATGGATTGAATCCAATTGAAAGGGGGTAACTTCTCTTGCTATTCTACTCTTCATCACAAACTTGCTTTGGTTTCCTTGTCCCTATGTTTTGATGATGGAGGGGGGGGGAGAGGTGAGGGTTATATACCAAAAGCAGTAGGAACTTTGTTCTTAAGTATACGCTTTGAACAGTAGGCAAAGAGACCACTGCAGTTATAGGTCTGCAACGATCCAAAACTGTTCTCTCTGTGGGCATATAAACACGACAAAAAGCTGCTGCTGCTACTACTACTACTACTTTGAGACAAAACCTGAAACTTATGTCCCGGCTAGAAATTTACACTGAATACAGTAAGTATTTCAGAAGCTCCCAAGTTATACTTCATATATGTATATATACGTATATAATACATACATTATATTCGTTGAATATTAATTTATTCTAACTGTTGTAACTGCTTATGTTTATGCAACAAGTATATGCAGCCCTTATACCGAATAATTATATTTATCCTTAGGAGATGTTTTCATTGGATTTCCTTTATCTTATTTCTGGAGAAGTAACTTTTTCAACAATATATATATATATATATATATATATATATTAATTAGGATTATTTTTATTTCTTAATTAATGACAATCTTTACAATTCTTTGTTTCTGATTCATATCCTATTTAAGATTATTATTAATAAATTCAGAATAATATTAATAATTCTTTTTTCCTTTTGTTTCAGGTGAGTACGAATATTATTTGGTCTCCATAACAATCTGTAAGTTACTTTTAATTATATTTTTAGTTTTTTTTTTGCCCTTACAAAGAATTGATAATTCAGAAAATAATTTTACCAAGCCCAAGTGCAGAATCTGGGTTTGGAAATTGAAAACTAGCGAGGCCTTGACTAGCGCCCTATTTTAAAACTAGTCAGCACCCTATTTGCGGTTTTGCCTAGGTATTGTGGCAAAACACCAAAAATAGAAAAATTATTAAAATAAACTTTATATAAATTTTTTATTAAATAAATTTTTTTTTTTTGCGTTAGTAGTATTAAAACACTATTAATTTCATTTATTGTGGTTCTGTTCGGGAATGCTAATCACAACCCTAAAATAAAAATATTCCAAAAAAGAGTAGTATAAAAATAATTCCCTCCAATTGTCAATAACTTTTTAACGAAAAATAATTTGAAAATCAGTTTATTTACATTTTTTCTCAAAAAAGGAAAACTATTGTGACCCTGACCAAAAGCTCCGTTTTACACTGTAAAAACAAGGTACTAAAATAGTACCGATTTTAGATATTAAAATAGAACCAAAAGGCAATTTAGTACCTAAAGTTGGTGTTAAATTAATACCTTTCGTTTTACAGTGTAAACAGAACAAAGTGAGAACATTTTCTACATATGGGAACAAATAATTATAATTTTTAAATTTGAAAAAAGTTTCCACCAAAAAATAATAATTTACAAACATAAATAGCTTATATAATGTAAATATATGTCGTATCTCATTTAATAAAAGCAATGAAAATTTTCGCGTTTTGCAATTACATAAAAACATAAACAGAACAATAAAGTTTTGTTAAATAAAGTGAAAAGTGGAGGCAGCAGGCAAATTAATGGTTTGCAGTGGGTAACTAATTAATTTGCATAAAGTACTTCAGTAGAAACTTTACGAGCAGCTGGTAATTTTGTCACATTTTAAATCCTGTTTTTCAGTTGAATTCTATATATATATGTATATATATGTATGTATGTTTTGTGAGTACGATTTCATTTGTAAAAGTTCATTCTTCATGCTCAGTTCAAAATCAAGCGCGCTTCGTTGCGTGGAAATGTGTTTTCTCTCACTTTGGCAGTATCGTTCGACTATCAGTTCATTTCTCGTTTAGCTCCCGAGGCAGTTTCATTTCAAGTCAGTTCATCTCGCTGAGCTCAAAGAGCCATTGCCGTTGGAAAAAAAGCAAAAAAAAAAAAAAAAAACGAAAAATAATAATAATAAAAAAGGAAGTCGGTTTCCTCACACTCAACATAAATGATTGTCAAACTTTCGTTCCCCTAACTTAATGGAAACGCATTCAATCCGTTTAAAAGAATAAATTGAAATTCTCAATAAGTCATTTTGATTCGATGCTTACTTTTAAATTAGTTTCCCCACTATTTACGTATTCATTACTTTTTTCTTTTATTATTCCACCAACTTTTTTAATCAAATTTCCCAAACTGTGAATTAATTTTACCTTTTGAAAAAATAGAATGATTAAATTATTTAATTATACTGATATAATATTATATATTTTCAAAAAAAAAAAAATTTACATTGCCTTAAACGATAAATTTTTAATGATTATGGTCATATTATTTTAAATTAATATATCTCTTTAAAATATACAATGGAAAAAAAATTTATTTGATTCAAATACTCGATTATTATATTATATATATTGTTATAATTTATTTTTTATTAAAATTAATTTTTTTAAAAATATATATTTAACGAAAATTGATGATTCTTTTAAAACGGTATTAATTTTAAATAAATAAATATCGCACGCTTTTTATGTAATCAATTAAGCAAAAAATTGTGCAATTGGTTTTAATTACATTTTAATAGGAGGAAAATTTTTTCCTCATTTTTTAGAATGAATTATCGACAGTGAACTCATTACACAGTTCTCACGTGCGAAGCAGGCTCATGTCGCAAAATGTTCTCTCTAATTGCTCCAGCGATTAATCATCGACGCTGACGCAGCTGGATTGATTGACGCTAAATAATAAAGTACGAGCAAGAGAGAGAGAGATAGAAGTCTATAGTTTCAAATTTTACCTGCATATTGCAAATTGTATAAGAAACTTTGCTAATCTTGTTAAACTATAATTTCCATAGCTCTAATAATATTTCACAAATTGTTTTCATTGAAATTATTGTAAAAAAAGAAATTTTTGTTTAAATATTTTAACGTTTAATTAATAATTATTTAATAATAATCGAATTTTTTTTATTAAAAATTAAATTTTTCCTAAAAGTTAAAAATAAAATTAAATAAATTTGCTTTTCTCAGTGAGAAAATTAGAATCTAATTTCAATATTGTAGAAAATAATTTATCTTCTCTAAGTTGTACATGAAGTAAAACAGGATTTCTATATTTTATTTTTCAATTTAAATTTTGTCTTTTTATTTTTTCTTATTCTATTTTCTTGCAAAAAAAAAATCTTTCATTGAAATTCTACTTCTGTTATACCTTTCTTATATAGAGAAAAATTTCTTTTCAAACGCGGTAATTCCCTTCCAATTCTATTTGTCATCTTATATTCGAGCTTTTTAAATTCAATTAACTTTCCTCTAGTTTATGTCAATATAAATTTTATAAGACCCCCCCCCCTTGCGCTCGCATGGGAAAAGGTGATCGTGCTTTAGATGAAAATGTCACGTACTTGATTTAAAATCCACTCTGATTAAAGGTCCGCTACTAAATCCGGGGTTTATTTTAGTGGCACTTTTTTTCCCTCCTTCTTTTTTAAAGATACCACAGCAGTTTAAAAAAAAAAAATTATAGATTTTTATTCGCATTCAATAATCATTCAGTGCACACCACTTGTTATAGTTTTAGTCACAATAAATTTTTTTTTTTTTGAAAGTAATTTAATTTAATTAGTTTAACTAATTAATTTAATTAGCAGTAACTTTTGCTGGTGGTACCAATTAATAATAACAATAATATATAGTAGTTATAAAATTTGGTTGTTACTGTCAGTGATGGTACCAACTTATGGTAATTAAAACAGTTAATAGTCATTATTACTGGTGGTATTTACGGTAACTGTAATTACCATAAATTGGTACCAATTATGATATCCACTACCAAATGTTGTAACTACCATAAATTAGTGTTACAATTAATTGCTACCACCAGTGATAGTCACTAATAACTGTTGTAATTACCATAAAATGGTACTAAAAATGGCAGTAACAACCAAATGTTGTAACTACAATAAATTACTGTTACCATTATTTGTTACCACTAGTAACAGTGACTATCAACTATTTTAATTAGGATTAATTGGTACCAATAGTAACAGTCAGTACCAAAAGTTGTAACTACTATAAGTTACTGTTACCATCAACAGGTACCTCTAGTAATAATGACAACAAACTGTTGTAATTACCATAAATTGGTACCATCACTAATAGTTACTACCAAATGTTGTAATTACCATAAATTACTGTTACCTTTATTTGGTACCACTAGTAATAGTGACTATCAACTATTTTAATTACCATTATTTGGTACCACAAGTAATAGTGATTATCAACTATTCTAATTACCATTATTTGATACCACAAGTAATAGTGATTATCAACTATTTTAATTACCATTATTTGGTACTATCAGTAATAGTCACCTCCAAATGTTGTAACTACCATAAATTACTGTTACCATCAACTGATACCACTAGTAATAGTGACAACAAACTGTTGCAATTACCATAAATTGGTATCATCACTAATAGTTACTACCAAATGTTGTAATTACCATAAATTACTGTTACCTTTATTTGGTACCACTAGTAATAGTGACTATCAACTATTTTAATTACCATTATTTGGTACCACAAGTAATAGTGATTATCATTTATTCTAATTACCATTATTTGATACCACAAGTAATAGTGATTATCAACTATTTTAATTACCATTATTTGGTACTATCAGTAATAGTAACTTTCAAATGTTGTAACTACCATAAATTACTGTTACCATAAATTGGTACCACCAATGACAATCAGAGCCAAATATTGTTATTTCCATAAATTGGTACCACGAATGACAGTAACATCCAAATATTGTAAATGTCACTATTACATGTGGTACCAATTTATGGTAGTCACAACATTTGGTAGTGACTATTACTGGTGGTACCAATTATTGGTAATTATAATTTATGGTAGTTACAAGAATTGGTAGTGACTATTACTGGTAGTACCAATTCATGGTTACTGTAATTTACGGAAGCATTGTTATTGGTGGTATTGATACCAATGATAATACACAGCACTCGGTACCAATTTATGGTAACAATAATTTATGGTAGTTACAACAGTTGTTAATAAAAGAAAATAATTGGTATTACAGCTGAAATTTTTGATTTAAATTAGAAAAATCGTAGTTAAAATTGTTTGATTTACAACATACATGAAAATTTTACAATTTATTTTAGATTATATTTTGTCTATACTGTGAAATTTTATTAAACATATACTGTGGTGTGATAGGATGTATTTACTGGTGCATATAGAACATCCATTGTGTCAACTTCTTCCTTCTATGTCTACCTTGGGAGAAAAGCTTCCATTCATGTGAGACACACGAGGGTATGAAATCTCAAAGCGTTATTTGCTCCTCGTTGCACCTGTACTGGTGCAACGAACCGCGGTTATTTTAGACACTTGTTAGACATGTAGTTAGTGTATCAAAGCACTTGACAATTCATATTCCATACGTTTGCTTGCACATATATACATATTCCTAGTGTGTATGTATGTGAAGCGTCAGCCATGAAGCTATATTCGTGTAAATCACATCCTCATGCACACAAGATTTATTACTCTGATTATTAACGACAGCGAAACGCTCTATCTTTTTTTTTTTTTTTGTTTATATTTTCGATAACGCGAAAAAAAATACACACGAAATGTTTTCCAATCGAGTGAATAAAATCAAAAGGAAGAATGTTTATTTCTTTTTATAAAAAAAAAATCTTCAAAGGCTATGATATAATTATCAAGAGTGAATTATTTTTATTCTAATTTTGTACACTGAAGTGAAAACATTTTTGTGGTTTTATTTTATTTTATTTTTTTTTTGACTTTTAGATATTTTTGATATTTGAAAAAAGCATGTATATAAAAAGATATTTGAAAAATTTATTAATAAATTTTCAGTTTATTAAAAGTTATTTCATATCTACTTTTTAGCCAAGGGAATTTCCTCAATTTTCTTTTTCGATGTGGAAAATGTTGGGAAAAATATGATCTTTATATACTTTGCTATGCTCTCACTCTCTCTCTCTCTCTCTCTCACTCTCTCTCTCTCTTGCCCGGAAATATTTTACTACAGGTTAGCGAGCTTTTTGGTATATAAGGACGAAATGCTCTTTTCGAACGTTTGGAACGACACCTGTTATCGGAAAATTTACAGTTCCTCTCCTTTTCTTCCTTTTCAACTTTTAACATGAAAAGTATTTTTTAGTAGTTTTCAATCGAGTGTATATGAATTTTATTTTGATATGTACAATTTGAATTGTACATAAAAAATTGTTTGTTGGAAGAAAAAATTTCTTTATTATTGGAAGATTTTTTTTCAATTTCTTTGATATAGAAACTTTTTTCAAAATTTTTATTATATTCTCTAAATATTTATATACATGTGTATATATAGTAAAAGTAAGTTAATCTCTTCTTAAAGTTTGAGAGGAAGATGAGTAAATGATGTTGAATTTAAACTTACAGAGGAAAGATAATCTTTTGCTTACTTCTCTGTTTATTTCAGTGACTACTGTAATTAAAAATTTGTCGTCTCGAACTACATATTTAATTAATAAGAAGTTTTTATAATTTTTTTCATTAGTTTTTTTTTATTTTTTATTAATTTCTTAGTAGAAGAAATAAATTTGAGTTTCTATATTGAAGAACGAAAATATTAATATGAGAAACATATTTATTATATTATAATTTATATTATAATCTAAATTATAATTTATAATAGTCCCAATAGTCGGAAAATATTTCTAATTTAAAAAAGTGATTTTTTGTTTCATTAATAATAATTAAAAATAAGTTAATTAAATAGTATGTTAATTAAAAAAATTTTTTTTTGTGAATCAAAATAAGTTCTTTTACTTTTCTATTTATTAAAAAAAAAACTGGTCCATTTCCTCGTGTCTTTTTTTCTCTCTCTCTATTTTGTCCAACTAGTATTTTGAGCTTTTCGTCTTATTTTATTTCGGTACTACTTTTACGCTGTGCATTCGTACTTTTTAACTCGTTTACTACAATACATGTATACGTGACTTTAAGATCCTTTTTTTTTTTTTTTTAAAAAAATCTACTCTCCAACTTTAATTTTCATCTTGTTCTTTACAGTTTTATTTTTGAATGACATGAACTCAAAAATGTCTTTTTAATGTAATGGAACTTTTTTTCTGAGAAAAAAATTTGTTAAAAAAATTGCCGCGGAAAATTTTTTTAAATATAGCAATTATTTAATTTAGCTATTTATTTAATTTTTATTTCCCACTTTCTTTGTGGGAAAAAAAATTATATTTTTTTAATTTTTATTATTTTTTTATTTGTTTTTGTTAATTACTTTTTCAAAAGCATAAAATGGCGCATTTATGAGTTCAGTTTTTTTTTTTTTTGACCTTTTGACAATTTTGTGTTTCTATCTGTTTAACTCTGTTTCTCTCTCTCTCTCTCCGTCTCTGCTTTCTCGCAGCCTTTACACTTATTTTTTGCTTGTATTTCCACTGACAATGAAAATGACGGGGGATTCGTTTTTTATTTTTTTTTTTTTTTTTATTTTTAAATTCAGTCTCTCTTTTACGCGCATTGAGACATCCGGTGATGTTAAACAAGAGAGGGTGCGCTTCGTATCTTTTTCTACTTTTCTACGGGATTACCTTTCGCTTCAGCGATTGCAAGAGGTTGTGTCTGCCTCTCCGTCTCTTTCTCTCTCTCTCTCTCTCTCTCTCAGTATATATACTTGGAACATTCGAATAACAAAAGGGGAACACAATGCGTGTCGTACCTCAAGTACAGCTCTCTGAATTACATTTCGTCAGCGCTACTAAAGTTCTCTCTCTCTCTCTCTCTCTCTCTAGATCTCTCAAAGACGCGAAGCGTAACCCTTTTTTTCAAACTTGAATACATATCACGCTCGTTAATATAATTCACCTCCTCACCCCAAAATTACCCTTCACAAAAAAGAGGGTATTCAATTTTTTTCCATACTGGGAAAATGAATTATTAAAAAAAAAACTTTTGTAACCAATTAACTTAATTAATTATTAATATTTATTATTATTGTTATTATTATTTAATTATTAATATATCTATTATTTATAAATTTACAAATTTATATATTTTATTTATATAAATTTTCTATTTATTATGAATTAATTATTATTAATTATTAATAATTTTACCAATTTAATAAATTTCTATTTAAAAAATGAAAATGAATTCAATAAATAATTTTACAAAAACCATGGAATTATAAATAAAAAATACATTGAGACATTCTATTGGAGTAAATTGAAATTTTTGTAATCTGACTGGAGGGGATTAAGTTTTTAACGTCAAAACCGCTTTAGTGAAATCTTAGTGAAATAGCAGGGGTTTTTTTTTTTCAATGGTACTCCTAACTTAGAAATTTGTTTCTAAAGACTGTTACAAAGTTCTTCAATTTCTTGAAAATGAGTTCCTTAAGCCACATAAAAGTAAAATCAAATTTAACATCTTTAGGGTTTTATCACCTTTAAAAGGTGTGTGATAGAAAAAGTTTTTGATCTTCTTTTTCAAAAATGTTATCACCTCTCTTTTTTTTACTATTATACCTATAACAGCGTTCGCATATAGTGAATCAAATTTTTAAAAAAATTTCCAAAGATTATTTTCAAAGAAATATAGTTTTTATATTAAATAAAAAAAATAGTTTATTAAAAAAAAATAAATTTAAATAAAAACTATATTTTTCTTTAAAAATATTTTTAAGTAAAAAAAGACTATATTTTTCTTTGAAAATATTTTTAAATAAAAAAAATATTTTTTTTCTTTGAAAATATTTTTGTTGAATAAAAAAATTGTATTTTAACAAATAGTTATAATACAATTTTTATTTATATAGATCAAATTTATTCCTCTTTAATTCATAATGAATAAATTTGTGTTTTTTTTTCAAGATTTATTTGGAAAATGTTAAAATTTCAAGTGTAGAATAATCTAAAGCATAATATATACAGGTTTCAATGTTAATAGAGTGCAATCAAAAATCTGACAAATGTTTCTGGTTTCTTTTGAAAGATTCTGACAGCCTGTCAGTTTTCTGAAAATCAGACGCTGAGAGGCGGAAGAACAGTGAGAAGCGGAAATTAATGTGAAAATCGCGCATTCCTAATTTCCTTTTATTTGTATATTTCTTTTGAAAATATATATATTTTCATATTATTTAATAGATTTTAAAAGAAATTTTGTGGAATGCAAAAATTTTTTTTTTTTAAATTGTTTCATTCTCTCAATATTATATATATATATATATATATAAAAGGTATAAAATATAAATGAATGGAATCAGTAGTAAAGATCGAGTTTAGTCAGACACAGCAACTTACATATTAAATTCTCAATTCTCCAACAGTTCCAAGTATATTATAGAATAAGAAATAAAAGAATCGTTAAAATGGTTATTAAAATATTAACCAGAAATTAGTTCAATTTTTACCATATAAAAAAGAAAATTCCCCGATCAAGGGTTATTAAAATTTTAATTAAAGTAACTTTTCTTTCTCTCTGAAAGGATGAATTTTTTTTTTTAATCTACTCTGAAAAAATAAATATTTTATAAAACTATCAAAATTTTAAAACAGATTTTTTGAAATTTATTTTTTTTTTGAAATTAAGTTATTAAATTATTTCCCACTTGGAAAGATTCCCTGGAAAATGCCCCCTGGAGGTTCTATCAGAATCCTGCCGGAACTTCCAACGTAATTCCGTCGGAATTGCATCGGAGTTTTAAAGAATTTCCGATAGGATTCCGACGGAGTTCTGACGGAATTAGAACTCTAAGAATTTTGAAAAAAATTAATCGGAATTCCGTCAGAACTCCGTCGGAATCCCATCGGAAATTCTTTGAAACTCCTATGGAATTCCGACGGAATTACGTTGGAAGTTCCGGCGGAATTCTGATAGAACCTCTAGGGGGCACTTTCCGGGGAATCTTTCCAAGTGGGTTCTAAATTTAAAAAATTACAAAAATGATAAAGAAATGAAAAATTACAAAAATTGATATTTGAAAAATAATAATTAAGATAATAATTACTTTTATTTAAACTTCAGTTTTTTTTAAATCATAATTTATAGGTAGTTTTTTTTTAGAGGGAGGAACGCGAAAAATATTGACCACGAATATCGTATCGTACACGACAAAACCGGAAGTAAAGTTTCACGTAAATCGTTTGAAGATTGAAACGCTTGACAATACTCATGACAAGTGACGCGACTAGTGAAACAGCATGTCAAAGGGATGGTATAGACTCAAAGCGAGTGGCTCTCAAGAGCTGTGATAAAAGTATATATATATATATACACATCGTTGGTGTTAAAAAAACAAAAACAAAAAAATTAAAGAAAAATCACACCAAGTTTTATATATATCTTTGACTCAATCGTTAATAAAGAAAAAAAAAACGGAAAAAAAACTTACATACACCATCATCTTAACGGGACAAAAAAATTAAAAAGAAAAATTTACTCCTATTAATTTATATTTTTAATAATTATTTGCTAATAATTAATTATTAATATAATTAGTACCAATATCAAATCAGTATTAATATCAAATTCGAAAAAATTTTCAATACTCATTTGATATTTATCGGAAATTTATATTCATACAAATTTACTATTGATATTAATATTAATTAATATTTAATATTAATATTAATATAAATTAATATATTTTATAATAATTAATATTATTTTGATATTGATTTGATTTTAATATTAATTTGATATAGATATTAATCTGATATTGATTTGAAATAGATATCGATACTAATTTGCTATTGATATTGATTCGAAATTAATATTAAAAATGATTTGATATTGATATTAATTTGATATAGATATTAATCTGATATTGATTCGAAATAGATATCGATACTAATTTGCTATTGATTCGAAGTAGATATTGATACTAATTTGCTATTGATTCAAAATAGATATTGATACTAATTTGCTATTGATATTGATTCGAAATTAATATTAAAAATGATTTGACATTGATATTAATTTGATATAGATATTAATCTGATATTGATTCGAAATTCCTATTGATTTAATATTGATTTAATATTTATTTGATATTGAGTCGAAATTGATATTGATATTTATTTGATAATAATATAAAATAGATATTAATTTAATATTCCTAATTATTTTGTATATATTTGAAATATACAGTAAGAAAAGTACCATGGTAGTCATAGGAAAGCATGCGTTACGCATAAGTTTGTCTCACTCGCACTCATGGGCTGTGACTACCATGGAGCTTTTCTTACTGTATATTCATTCAAAATTAATATAAATATTGATTTGTAATTGATGCTGATATTGATAAAAATACTAATTGGATAATGCTATTGATTTAATATTTGATATTGATCTAATATTGTCACAAATAAATATTAATTTCAATTCAATATTAATATCGAATCAATAGAAAAATTACGTTAATATCAATAAAAATTTCGAATAAATATGAATATCGAATCAATAGCAATATTAAATTGATATCAATTTCGAATCAATATATGGAATATATTGAATATCAAATTAATTAATATTATTATCAATATGATATTAAATTGAAGAAAAAAAATGTTTGCATTTAAGCATCTTAATAATAATTATCATTGCAATGATCAAATGAAATTAGTTTCTGTTTATATTGCATCGTGAACTGCGCTTTGCCAGAATGCTGTATAGATGCACATTCAAAGACACGTTGAACATAAATATCTTTGCGTTTGTGATTTGCACAAACACGCACCTCTAAAACAGACGCGTATGTTGCATAAACACATAGAGAGAGAGAGAGAGAGAGTACCTTTAGGAATACGAGAGACTTGCCAACGGCGGCGTAATTAGCAATTACAATTATCGACATAGCAGCTTGTCCTACGGCGATTGAGTAATTAATCCAGGAGTCGTTGATCGTCCCTTGACTAATAACTTTGTAAACCAAGGGATCAATCCCAAAGTATCTATCTTGGGACGGAAAATTAAATTAATCTCTTATTACTTTTAGAAACGCATCACATATATATATATATATATATATATATATATATATATGTATATATATTTAATGCGTCCATTTTTTGTAATCATCCATTATCTGCTTTCTCTCTCAAAATCCCCCTTGAATTCCTTTTTTTTCTCTGTCTCTCTATTTCGATGTTCAATTGACTCGTTAATATTGACATGAATTTTTCATAATTATTGATTTTCCGCTCGTATGATTATTTAATTTTAAATCTAGTCGTCCGTAAACATGCAATTCGCTTCAATAAATTCCAATGCATTGACAATGAACCTCTTCCATGCCTAATGTATTTCACTAATTCGTTGAATACATGATTAACATGTTCTCATTTGTCGAGTGCAGCTGAGTGACGTATACCAAATCCTTTTCACATTTATTATGTACAGTGAAGAATCAATCTTTAAATGTATATATATATATATATATATAGATAAACAAAATTTTTTCTGGCATTAAATTAAAGAGTTTGGATATATATTTATTTAAAGGGGGAAATTTTAGTTCAAATTAATGTGAATGTAGGCATAAATGTAGATTCTATGTAGGTGTAAAGTGGATCCAATGTAGGTTTAAAGTAGAAAATAAAAAATAATATTAACAAGGTTTAAATGTCGTATAAATAGTTTTCAATTTAGTTTCAAAATAGAGTCAAAATAGTTACAATGTAGGTCCAAAGTAGGTTAAATTTAAGTCTATTGTAGGTTCAATGTTGGTACAATGTAGATTTAAAGTAGGCTCAAAGAAGTTTCAATCTAGTTTCAAAATAGGCTCAAAATAGTTACAATGTAGGTCCAAAGTAGGTTGAATTTAGGTCAAATTTAGGTCCAATGTAGGTTCAATGCAGTTTAAATATTGGTATAAGGTAGGTTGAAAGTAGTTTCAATCGAGTTTCTATCTAGTTTCAAGATAGTTTCAAGATAGCATCAAAATATTTACAATATAGGTACAAAGTAGACCCCCTGTAGGTCCAGTGTAAGTTCAATGATAATGCACTGTTGGTTTAAAGTAGGCTCAAAGTAGTTTCAATCTAGTTACAAAATAGGCTCAAAATAGTTACAATGTAGGTCCAAAGTAGATTCAATTAAAGTTCAATGTGGATTTAAAGTAGTTTCAATGTACGTTAAGTATAAATCCAATGAAGGTTTAAAGTAAGCTTAAAATAGTTTACATTTAGTTTCAATATAGGTGCAAAATAGTTTCAATCTAGTTTTAAGATAGTTGCATAGTAGTTACAATCTATATCCAATTCAGATTCGTAAAAAGTTTTTTCGTAGTTTAAAAGGAGGTCCAATGAATTTTCAGTGTTTTCAAACTGTTCTCGTCATCATTTTTATTTTTTTCCCTAAATAAAAAATAAAATTTTCATAATTATAAAATTTTCTTACTTCTGGTAATCAAATTTAATTAAAATTCAAGTTTCGCGATCATTACGATATATTTTTTTTTTTGAGAGAGAGAGTCTCTTAAAGGAGGCGTTTCAAAAAAAAAGGAAAATTCCATTTGAAATAAATGAGTGTCACAACCCACCAACCCCCTTAATTAATCCTCGCATACATATATATGTATAGTGTTCAAGAGGCTTAGGTTACGTTTTGTCATCACAGCAGCTGTGTGTATGTGTGTGTGTATGTATGTTGTTACCAGAAACTAAAGACAGAGGAATCTTGTCGAGGGAAGCCAAGTCACAAAATCTGCACACGTCAGCGCGTCTCGAGAAGCTGTGTGCTAATTGTAGTCCTTTGTTTCGCGAGACTTTTTGAAGGGCTATCTACCCTTATGCAGAGGGGAAACTTCAGAGCCGTTATCTTCAATGGTTGCATTTTTAAAAAGGTGGAAAAAACCTACTGTTATGGATTTTTTTTCCACTCTTAAAGAATAGAGGATAAAAAGATAAATATTGAGGAACATTTTCAAGTACAAAAATAGAGAGTGGGGGAATATGTAATTATACAGAATTTTTTTTTTTTTTTTAATTCGAATTAAAATAAAGTTAATTAATTAACGACATGTTTCCATTTATTTTTATACAAACAGTACGAATTTAAACAATTGTGTAATTCTCATTGTACATACCACAGGACATATATAATTTAATTAATATTATTTTTCTGCAATAAAATTTTGATGCAAATTGAAATATCTGTATTTTGAATTTTGAACAATTTAATGTCAATCATTGGTGTATTATTATCCACTGCGCACACATATATATATATATAGAATATAGTATACATTAACTGATCTCCGATTGTCATATATTCGAGTTCTGTATATTGTCAGAGTAGCTTTGTCCTGTCCATTAGCAAATAATATTGACCCAAATTGATTGACATAAATAACTCAATTATATGTTTTTTTATGAAATTAAAATTTTTTTTCTTCGAAGCTGAGGAAATGAAAAACAACATTGTCAATTTTACACTAAGAAAAAAAATTTATTTGATTCAAATAAATGGAAAAAAATTTCTTGTATTATCTACAGGATCTAAATGTGTTGTCTACAAACTGCAGTTGTAGTCTCCACAAAACAGCTGATTTTGGGAAATACACAAATCGGACTTGTGAACAAAATAAATTTTTTTGGCGCAAGCAAAAATTTTATTGTGAAAAAACAGATTTTTTTGTGTTTTGTCCAAATTTGCCTGTTGGAAACACTATTTTCTTTGTTTACAGTACAATTTTTTACAATTTGTCTATTCGAGAATGGGAGTTTTTGATACAATTAAATTTTTTTCCTGTAATATCTATTACTTGATTATTATCAAATAAATATTTACTTGAACGAAATAATTTTTATTCGAGTCAATTAAATTTGTTTTAAATACAGAAATTATTGGTTCAAATAAAAATTATTCGATTCAAGTAATTATTTATTTAATAATAGTCAACAGAATATTTGAATCAAATAAATTTTTTTTTTAAGAATTTATTATTTTTTATTTATGTAAATAAGTGGGATATTTTTTTTTATCGCCGTCATAAAATTTTTTTCAAAAATAATTCTCATAGTATAAAACTACATTGCTGAAATTATTTAAATTAATACCTTGGTAAAGAATTCTCATCAAGTTTATAATAATAAAAAAAAAAAAAAAAAAAAAAAGAAATATATACATCATCTTTCGTGCAAAGGAATTAAATTTGCATAATTGCTTCCACTTGACACTCGTTCTCAGATCTCGATAACGGTGATTTCCGTAGGTTTGAGGGGTGAAAAGTGCGTTTGCCGTAAAGCTATAGGGACCACTAGATTATAAAAAAAAAAAACCGTTTTAGGGCTAACACAGCACTTTCTTTCAGGGCTGTTGGATTATGCGAATGAGGCTCGTTGAGAGAGGAAAATTAGGTTTCAAGGACCTTTAGCATATTATTGCTCAGCAAAAATATCTCGAGATTTTTTTTTTATTGTAAATATCCATTTCCAAGTAGTATTCGAATATTTAATGAAAAAATATTTTTTTCATTATTTATACAAAATTTATTTTTGAAACTAAAAACCAAAATTTACATTTTTTGTTTTTTTTTAAATTCATAATTTTTTAAATTCAAAATATTTTTTTTAATATTGTTTTAATTAATATTAATTTACAAATGATTCCAATTCCATTACATTAACTATATATGTTCTCTGTTATGCAGTGAAGTATACATTTTCCGAGAATCCTCCCAAATATATCGAAAACTTTTTGTTCTCCAACTGTAATTAATTAATGTGGAAAATTAATAATTTGTAATTTGTTACTTGAATATTTAGTTTTAGGTTATTTGAGTTAAACTTTAATAATTATCGTTTGCTTTATAAGTTCATTAAACTTAATTCCAAGCAAAAAAGAATTTTCAATTAAATTTATTTTCTCAGATTTTATTCATTGAAGAATGAAGATAAATAAAATTGAATAGAATCCTGTTAGAGATTTTAGAATTCCAAAAGCCACTTAAAAGATCATCTATTCATGTCTCGACATTTCTATTCCTAGAGCAACATTTTCTAAAATATTTAATATTTGTTGAACTCATTGAGAATAACACTTGATTTAAATTGAAGGAGATGCGTTTAATTATTTGCATACACTACACAGTCAAAAGACTCTACACTTTGTGTATGTTATTTTATAGCAATGTTATCAAATTTCAGCTTTTTCAATACAATTTAGTTTTGCCTTCTCTTTTATTTTCAATGTCGATTTTCTGTTTCTCGAATTTTGTTTTGTACAGAGAATTTCAAAAAAAAAAAAAAAAAAAGTTATTCATCGCAGAATATATCTGGAAATGAATGGTACATTCTCAGCTGTACGATATTCAGACCCAGCGGCAGAACTAATCAATGAGAGAATAGTCATGAGTACAATTCTCTCGAAAACATGACTGGAAAAACATATTTTCTATCTCACATTTTTTTTTTGTTCCAAAAAGTTTTTGATATAATTATGTGTGAAAAGTTAATTGAACACAATTTTTCTTTCATTCATAGATTATTTTTTGCTTTTATATCATTTTCCTCATACACTCGAGTGTAAAGTAATTTGCACAAGTTTTATCTGTTATTTACTCCTGATATTGAAATTTTTAAAATTTAATAATCGTAATTATTATATAATAATAAAATGCCTGGTCTGTCTTTCTCTCCTAACTGGAAGTTGGTCTATACTTATTTCATTTATTTTTTTAATTGTAATGTTATAACGTGTCAAATTTTGAAAATTACTTTTCTCATATTTGCTAAAGTTGTATGATTATGTTTCCAAATTTCGGAATTGATTTCTTTAAAAAAAATATATATAAATTTGAAAAATTTTATGATTCAATTAAAACCGAATTTAAATTCATTATATAGAAAAAAAAATTGTAGAAAAAAATCCATATTTTGATAGATGGTAAATTTATCATTTTTTTTTATTTTTTTCCTCTTGTTGTATACTATAGTATAAATATAATCCCAAACAATTGGTACTAAAAGGTTTAGGGCGTAAGTCGGTATCATCCGCGTTTAAAGTACATATTTTTATGTAAAGCAGGAGATCACCATTCACAACACATGCTTTGTTGCCGTCAGCAATTTTCCATCGAAAGCCCCCTTCATCGGTTCCTCACTTTTGTTATATTGAAGTCGAGCAGCAAACCCAATACCAGGTGATTCATTATGTTATATAAAGTGTCGTCTAAAGCATATTTTTTTTTTTTTTTTCCTTTTGTGCTAGAATTTCTCGAAAAATTTTGAAGCTTCTACAAGAATATAAATAATTCAAATTATAATATTTATATAATAATAATAAAAAATTAAATTAAAATTTAGTGATAAATAATAATAATTATTATTATAATTTTGTATTATTATTGTCTTGAAGAAACTCCTACTAAAAGTGGTTTAGTATTATTTGTGTTTTTTATTCGTATACTGAATTGAAAATCTTTGAATTTTCTACATATATAGAAAATATACACATGACCTAGACAAACTGCCTCAAAGGAATTGAAATCCATTTCTCATTTTGAGCAATGAGACAGGAGTCCAGCTTGGTAATCCACCTAACCATAATCACTGACAGTTTCCCAATAAACTTAACTTATGTGACCATTCACTTCTAATAAAAATTGCCCACTTACAGTTAAAACTACCCTCTTAATATAAATTATGATATTTCAACTTATTCAAATAAATTACATTGAATCCTTTCTTCGTTATTACTATATTTATATAAAAAATTTTATACAGTTATTTAACATTTATATTTTTATATAATATTACATAATATTTGGTATAATATATTACAAATATTATAACAAATATAATAATAATATAAAATATAAATAATAATTTTTATTCTAAACTATTTAAATTTAATTAACAAAAAATTATTATTATTATTATAACAAAATTAGGTCACAATTGTTATTGTTAATAATTATTTTAGTCATGAATAAAAAAAAATGTCAATAAAGCAATTAAAGAAATAACGATTTGCACAAATTTCCATAAAATTCAAGTTTAAATATTGTAAATTGTTAGAAGGAGAGAGAGAGAGAGAGAGAGTAGAGATAGAGAGATATCATTGGACGGGGGTCGCATATGGTCGCTTTGCATGTGGAATATTGCAACACTACTAATTTCTCTTCAATTAGTATCGTTCAAGCAAAATTAAGATGCATAGAAGGTAGTCACTCACTAAAGTTATCTTGAGATTGTAGCACGTGCTTATCGATAATGTAGGGGAGAGGATGAATCCCAGTGGAAAAGCAGACGTCGCTGATGTCTTAAGGGATTTCGATATTCCAACCACATAGTGCTTTCAGTTTTCGTCGACTCAGTCTTACTTTGAAAACTCTCTCTCTCTCCCTCTCTCTCTTTATATATATATATATATTTTACTTGCTCTTTACAAAGATTTAATCTTCATTTTAAAATTCGTATCACTAATTTCAAAAAAATTGGAAGAAAAAGAATTAATTAGAATTATATTTTTAAAGATTTTGAGCAATTACTACGGTTAGTAGTTTCAATCAATGGTAGCTACAAACGGTTAGTAGCTTAAACTTCGATAATTATAACGGTTAGTAGATTTTATCGACAGTAGTTACAACGGTTAGTAATTTTAATCGACGGTAATTAGAATAATTCGTAGTTTAAAAGCCAGTAGTTAATAAGGTTAGAAATTTAATCGACGGTAGTTATTACGGTTAGTAGTTTCAATAGTTGAGGCGTTTGGTAGTTTAATCAACAGTCATTTTAACGATTAGTAATCTCAGTTAATGTGGTTGGTATAGTTTAATCGACGGCAATATGTACGGTTGGTAGTTTCAGTGAACGGTAGTTATTACTATTAGAAGTTACAATACGCCAGTAGTTCAGCTGAACAGTAGTTTAATCGACGGTAATTTTTCGGTAGTTTCAGTCTACAGTAAGTAGACGGTAATTAGTACGGTAGTTTCAATAGCAAGTAGTTAATTCGGTTAGTAGTTTCAATGGCCAATAGTTGAGACGTTTAGTAGTTTAATAGATGTAAAATTTTTACAGTCAGTAGTTTCAGACGGCAATTACTGCGAATAGTAGCTTGAATCGATAGTAGCTACTGTACGGTTAGTATATTCCAAACAAAAATTACCACGGTTAGTAGTTTCAATCGATTGTAGCTACTACGGTTAATAGTTTAATCGACAGTAATTTTTTATGGTTAGTAGTTTCGGTGGACGGTTGTTATTATTAAAATTAGTGGTTACAAAAACCAGTAGTTAATGTGGTTAGAATTTTTATCGACTGTAGTTACAACGGTAAGTAGTTTAATCGTATTTTTTATGGTTAGTAGTTTCAGTTTACGGTTAGAACGATTAGTAGTTTTAATCAATGGTAATCATAAAAATTAGTGGTTACAAAAACCAATAGTTAATACGGTTAGAATTGTTATCGGTAGTTTTTACGGTTTGTAGTTTTAGTAGGCAGTAGTTAAGGCGGTTAGTAGTTTAATCAACGATAATTTTTTACGGTTAGTAGTTTAAGCCGTCAGTAGTTTCAACTGTTAATAGTTTTAGTCGACAGTTGTTTCAACGGTTAGCAGTTTAATTTACGGTAGTTTTTAAGGTTAGTTGTCTAATGGACGGTAATTTTCACGGTCTGTAGTCTAATTACCGGTTATTTTTTTCAAAGGTTAGTAATTTAATTGAATTTATTTTTTTACGGTTAGTAGTTTTTAATCGACGTTCATTATTTTTATCGCTATCATTTTTAATAAATGTTGCTTTTAATTAAGAAATTTGTATTGCCAATGTTACTTTTATATTGCAAGCATAATTTTCTCTCTAATGTAAAAAACGATTTTCACATCGTAAAAAGAAAATATAATTTCATTTTTTTACACGTCGAGGGGGTCTCGTCTCGTCTTTTCCTTTCTCTTTCTCTCTTTCTAAGTTTTACGATTCAAAGATATCAGATTTATGTGAACTCGGTGTGTGCATCGGTTGTCCAGAATGGCGATTCAATAATGTTCCTTAAGTATTTTCCAATTTCCGTTCACGAAGACTCTTGATATCGGGCAATGTATATACTCTCGCTCTCTCTTTCTCTCTCTCTCTCTCCCTCTTTCTCAGTAATCATAATAAATAAAAAAGGTTGTAAAAAAAAGTGGAGGGAGAGAAAATATGAAAAGTTTTCAAAACTTCATTGCCTTGTGTGTGTATATATTAAATATTATATAACCGTAACACAATTTCTGCATAGGGATTTTAATATAAAATCTGCCATTTATTAAAGTTGCTTCTTATCTCGGGTAAACAAATAAAAAAAAAAAAAAAGAGAAAGAAAGATATGGTAAAATCAACCATTTATTATGTCTCAGATGGACTGGCGTCAAGATGAAAAATTCCAACCTCAATGTTATACACCAAACACGCTATATGAAATGTTTGAAAGAATCTTTCATTTTTATAGCAGCTTGAAACTTACACTTTTTTTTTAATAAGGTCTTTATTAAAAGAAAGAGATATCTGAAGTGAAAGGAGAAAAATGATAATATGCAAAAATGTAAAGAACTTTGAAATAACTATGATAAAAACCAAAAACAAAATAAAAATAGTTACACTTGGATAATATGAGAAATTTTTCAAAAAGTCTTAATCTATGAAGACTGAGTTCTTTTATTAAATTACAATTCAAGAGATAATTTGTTTTGTAAAGTTGATTGTTTTTTTTTCATAACCAAGTTCTTTTATAAACAATGCGAAATTACATTTTCTTGGCGTAAATGTGTTTTTTTTTTTTTTTAATAAGAGAAATTTTTGTCGCCTCAAGATGAATATTAAATTAAAAGTAGCATTTGAAAATATTTTATAGATATTAATGAAAAATGAATATTAATTAGAAAAAGAAAAATGGACAAAACTTTTAGGTCAGAATTGGCCAATTTATGTTATCTGTAAACGCTCAATAATTCAGCTCAGTTTGCAAGAAACTCTACTTGTGGTTTCCCTAACTCTGCATATTACAAAGACCCAAATATTCGCCAATGAATACCTTATTGTTCTAGTGGAATTTCGACCAATCATTTTGGTGGGAGAAATTCATCCCCTTAGTTGCATTATCCATCAAGAGAAACTTTCTCAAAACTTTGAAAATCAATTTAAAAAAAAAATTTTTTTTCCTAAAATCATATTTCTGTGATTATAAATTTTTCCAATTGTTTAATTATAAAATAAGCAATTTCACTAAAAGCGTTTTTAGTTTAAGTACTTTTTTATCAGTTAAAAGTATTTTTATTTTTGTATTTACAATTTTAAACGAGCTTATTTGTTTGTTCAATTTTTATTTATCAATTAAAAGTTTTGATTAAAAAAAAGAAATAATTCCTATAAAAATTTTGCAGTTTTGAGTTTTATATAATCGATGTTTTAAAAAAAGTTTCATTAAAAATATGGTTAGGTGTCTATTTATGATGTGCTCAAGAAAGGGAATGTTTGATGGTATTCTGATGGACCTAACATAAATTATTGAAAACGATCGAGGATTAAGAGACGTTTCGATATATAGATTTAGAAATGAAGGGATAATGGACAAGATGTGGCTCAGGATTCTGGATTATTGAGTGCTATTACGTGAAAAAAAAGTATCTCTACTTGGAAAAAAACAGAAAGATTAAAATCTACGATAATTACCACACTGTAATTAAAGCTCTCCAATTCTATCTTGCAAATTTTTTTTCTTTTTTTTTAAGCTAAAGATATTCATGAATTGAATTAAATGCTTATTTATCGTGTGTGCGTATATTCCTTTATCTTAAATTAGATTTTAATTCCTCAATAGAAGAAAAACAATTAAATAATTAATTTGATTTCAAAAAATTGGATTTAAAAGTTATATAATTTCTATTCGAATATATATTTTTTTTGGTCAGACTTTTCGTTTCCGATAATTTTTTAATTTTATCTATAAACATAAACATTCAAAAAGAATATTGCAAGTTTTATAATTCTTTTAGAGAATTTTAAACTCTGAAGATATTTTACGTAATTACTTTATTTATTTTCATTTATATTCTCGAATTCTTTTTTCGATTTGACAAACATGATTTTTTTTTTAATTAAAATATAATTTAGTGAGGAAAAAATCGAATTAATTTTTAGTGAATTTTCATATAAATGTTTTTTTTACTCGGAATTATATATATTTTTTTTAATTCGAAACGTTTAAGAATCTATTATTGTAAAAAGAAAAAAAGTTTTAATACCATTTTAAAAGAATGTCGTAGGGAAAACATTTTCCGAATCGAGGGAATTTGATAAGAACTATATAAATCTCAAAAGTTTTGGAGAAACTCTCTCTCTCTCTCTCTCTTTCTCTATCCAAGTTTTGAGTTTGAAAGGATCGCTCAATTGCTGGAGATTTGAAAGCTGTTTGAAATTCTTGTTTTATACTTCAAAAGAGGATTTAGAAATATAAAACAAAAATTTTTTTAAGTAAAAAAATTTAAAAAAAATTTAATTCCAAAGATATTTAAATATAAAAATACTAAAATTTATATTATTTGGTAATTAAAAAAACAAAACAATTTTCAAATTCCAATTGCAAAAATATCAAACAATTTTTTGAAAATATTCAATTTTTTTTTGAAATGGAAATAATTTTTTTCGTAAATAAAAATTTGAAGACTGAATATTTTTTTTTTCTATTCAACTTGAATCATTTCTCTGCAAGTTAAAAATTGAAAGAAAGAAATTAACCTCTTTGAAGTTTGAATAAATTTTTTCATCTGAAAATTTTCCCTTTTTTTCCTCCATTTCGCAGTCAGCAAAATTTTTCTTCAAGAATGAAATGAAAAAAAAAAAAAAATAATTGATTTGTGTAACTTTGAAAAGCAAACGGCTGTGTTTTTTTTTGTCACTATTTTTTTAGGACAATATTGTCCGCAATTAAGATGTCACACCCTTAACCCATAATAATAATAATAACAATAATAATACAGGACATTTGTTCTTTTATCGTTTCCCTTACACTCATTGTGTAACGAGCGAGCTTAAACCACTTGCGACAGTAAAAGTGTTTAAAAAATCCTCATGTCACGAGGATAAAAGGACATGTCGACAATGGCAGTTGCCGGAAAAAAAAATGTGTGTTGAAAAAAAAGAATACAAGTCGAAGAAAAGGGCGGACTGAAATTATATAAAATAATTTGCATACTAGATGACAATTTTTTTATATTTCACTGTACAAAAACGTTGACTCACGTTAAATATCTCTTTAATTATTATAACGCTTCATAGTCTCTAGCAATTAAAAAACTTTTAAACAATTAAAATTCAAATTCAGAATTAAAATTCAAATTCATAATTAAAATTCAAAATTAAAATTCAAAATTCAAATGCAAATTCAAATGTAAAAAATATAGAAATTGTAGAAAAAAGTTTTGTTTTAAATTATTTGATAAATAATTGATTACTTGAATCAAATAAATTATTTTTTCATATGTGAAAAGGTAAATTTTTTTTTTTACTGGAATTTTGCGATTCACGTACGCAGCATTAAACGTATCGGCGTAAAAATAATAATACAAAGTTTGGAGGGGGGGGAGAGAGAGAGAGGGATGTAAACGCAACTCGCGATCGCAGTTTTCTACAACGTCGTTAGATCGTTATGCCACATTGAACTTTCCTAGTTTCAGTTCGCTGGAGGGAAATTTATTGGGCCGGAAATAATTCCATTACCGCGCAAACCCCATATCCTCTCCTCCCAAGTTCATTTCAAATTAGGTTATTCCACTTGACATCAAATTGTCTTTCTCCCTCTCTCTCTCTCTCTCTCTCTCTCTCTCTCTCTTTTCAAGAGTTTCTAGAATTAAAAATACAATTTTTGGTCAAAAAAAAAAATCAATATATAACTTTGAAATTCCAAAATAGTATTTTTTTTTTTCTTAACAAAAATATATTCAAAAAATAATATAGAAAAATATTTTGAAAATTTTTAAAAATTTGTGAAATATAAAAATTTAATTATAAAAAATGAACATGTCAGGAATTTAAAAATATTTTTCATAAAAGCAAATTATCTTTTAACAGTTGAAAATACTTGACAGTGTAAATTTCAAGCGTAATACTGACTTGGTATCATGAATTCCAGTGTGACCACGATACCGAGTAAACTTTGAAGTTCATGCTAAAGCGGTTAAGCATTCCAAACAGAAACCGAAAATGTTTCATTTGAGGGAGATGTTAAAGACAATGAAAATTGTACGCCGTTAATTTTTCTATTCTCGAAATTAATTTTCCATATAGAATATAGAAATTGTAAAATATTTTTTTTTATTATTTCGTTAGCTATGAATTTTTTTACACCAAAAAAATTTTTTTTTGTTTTTTAAACATTTCTTTTTATTATTATTAAATGCATTTTAAATAAAAGCGCCTTTTTCTACCAATGAGAAAGTTACAGTAGCGCATGCGCAGTTGCTTCTGTCGCCGATCGCTGGCGCCTTTGCTGCCGATCCGAACGACGCAACTTAAAAATGTTTTATCTGTTTCAATTTTCTTCAAATCGATTCGAAACTTGGTGTAAATAATTCTGAGATGTATTTTAATAAAAATAATTAATTTTTTTTTGAAAATAACGACTGAATATGCTTCTTTAATTAAATTTTTACTAATTTAGAATTAGAAACTATTTTCTTTGCAATTTTGTTTTTCTAAATTTTACAAATTTAATAATCTCGCACACATGTATGTGTGTGTAAATAATTAGTCGAGACAGACATTTTTCTCGATTTGTTGTCGACAGAATTTCTGCGGACGAAACGCGATCCATCAAAAGAGAGAGAGAGAAAAAAAGAGAGAGAGAGGGAGAGCTGACTTCTGAATTCTATTCAGAAACTGACAAACGGGGTAAATGAAAATATATTTACGCGGCTGTCGCGCGTTATCGCTTTGCCTAGTTCCTTTTTTCGCCTATCTTCGCGCGAAAATTATACACATATATGCCTCACCGTCGGTGTGAATTCAAGTTGTTGGATCTCGCAATTTCGCCTACGTCAGCGACTAGTTAAAACGGATTTCTCGCTTTAGCTCCATAATAAAAAGTCGGGAATTTTTATTTTTTATACGCCTCTTAAGAATAAAAAAAATATATATATATATATTCTCGGCTCATTTTACACTCACAAGAAAATTGATTATGTAAATTTTCATCCCTTGATAAAATTAGTAGAAAAAAAAAAATTTCTTTTGTGAAAAAAAATTTTTTTTTTTTGTTTATTATTCTCATTGACTTTTTTGTTCGTAATTGAGTTTTTAATTTATTTAATTGAATGGAGAATGTTGAGGTGGATAAAAAGATTTACATGATTTGCAAGAAGAGAAGTAGGATTCTGTTAAGTTGGTAAACTAATTACCAAGAGAGAGAGAGAGAGAGGGAGGGAGAGATAACGCAATGAAGTGAGTAAGGAAGGGACGTGGCCAGACATAATTCCGAGTATCTGGATAGAACGTCTCTAATCTACTTCAACGCGGACCGTCCGGTTCAGAAGGGTGAGGGACAATTTTGTGTTGCCAAACTCGTGCTGAGTGTAAAATTACAATTGCGCTCTAACTCTCGGGGTTAAATTTTCAGTTATTTATTTTGTTTCTCCATTTTCAATTTTTAAGCCCGAACAATGGAAAATTTAATCCCTTGCACTTTACAAAAAAAAAAAATCTCTATTTTCATTTAAGGGTTTATTTATTTAAAAATAAAAATAGTTGTAAATTTTTTTTTTTCATTAAAAAAAAAGTGTGTAAAATGTTTGCTCAGGTGTTTTGGTTTTTCGATGTTTTCACTTTATATAGCGTAGGGACGCACTTAAGAGCAGATGGCGTTAGCGAAACTTGTGACAAGAAGAAGACTCTCTTGGATGCTTTGTAATAGCTACATTTATAATCGAATTAGCCTCTCTCTCTCTCTCTCTCCTTATGGATGAAACTTTCAGAAATTTATCGAAGTAACAGTTCTTGTTTGAGAGACGCTCGTTTGTCTTTTGTCAACTCGGTTTATTTAGATTATAGCAACTCGTATATATATAAAGATACTTCAAATTATCACATTATTTGATAAGTGTTTCTCAAAAATATTTACAGAAAATTACATTTAAAAATTAATGAATTTTATTAGAATTTTAATGAAATTTCAATTTTATTCTAATTTTCAAATTTGTCAATGAGAATTTTATTGGAATTTTGCTTAGTCTATTAAAATTTTACTTTCTATTAAAAACTATTTTAGTTGTTTAATTATTAAAAGTTTGTAAATTAATTCCTGGTCGATTTGAGAAATATTACTGAGAGAATTTTATTTCCTGTATGAATCTCGATACATGGTCCATGTCGTTTTATATATAACTACAAAAATACATTTATCATACCAAGAAAAATGTTTCACGTCTCACTGAGAGCGCGGAACAGTATTTTGTCACCAGTCATTTTAATCCTCGGATTTTTCACTTAAAACTGTGAAATCAGTCTCTCAGTACAAATTTCACCATATATAAACTATATATAAATTGTCGAGATTTTTTTTTTTTTAATACAATTCTCTTTTTTTTTCTATACTTTATTTCACAAATAAAATTAATTTCTCCATTTTTAGACAAAGAAGAAAATTCGTTTTTATAAAAAATAAATGTTTCTATATAAAAATTTATATATATATATATATATATATATATATATATATATATATATATATATAAATTTATGTCTATCTTGAGATATTTAATTTCCTTTTTCAATCAATTTTAAAACATTTTTTTTTTTTTTTGGCCACTTGAAAATTTAATAATACGATCATTCAAGTGAAAAAAAGTCACCGAAGAAAGAGAGAGAGAGAGAGAGAGAGAGAGAGAGAGAGAGAGGAAAAAATCTTTCCCTCCTCCCTATATACACCTAAAGGAAGATTCTTAATCGCATTTTCCATACAATCGATTAGTTTAGTGCCAATTCACTGAATCTGACTGTTAAGTCATGCAAATGCAAAATCTGCCTCCGGTACAGTCAGTCAGAGAGAGAGAGAGAGAGAGAGAGTTTTCTCGTTGGACTTTTTAGCCGCAAATTTTGCAACCCGCGAAAATCGCATGCATTCCAAGCGAGCCGGAAAGTTTTTTAGAATTTTTTTTTTATTTTTTTTATTTTTTCTCTCCGAGAGTTTTGTCGAGCACTATATGGGAAACGGTTTTAAAGCGGTGGTCGATGATGAGCTTAAAAAGTTTCGACGGAAATCAAACCGCAGCTTACACCCTTTACGCTTTGGGGCAAATAACGACGATGAATAAGAAGAGAGAGAGTGAGAGTGAGAGAGAGAGAGAGAGAGAGAGAGAGAGAGAGAGAGAGAGAGAGAGAGAGAGAGAGAGAGAGAGAGAGAGAGAGAGAGAGAGAGAGAGAGAGAGAGAGAGAGAGAGAGAGAGAGAGAGAGAGAGAGAGAGAGAGAGAGAGTTACCGGTAAAAGGATGAGAAATTGAAAATGGGTGGAGGAGAAGTCATCGGCAAGACTGGTTGAATTATTCTAATTATCGTTTGTCGACTGCCTCCGGTGCGATTTCTCGTTTCTCTCGCAGAGAGAGAGAGAGAGAGAGAAGTTCAATATCTTTCCCTCTGTTTCAAATGAAAATTCTCTATCTCTCTCTGTCACGTCTTTTCAAGCCCTGGCATTCATGTATTGCTAATAAGAGCAAACCGCGAGACCAATGCGACAATTGGTTCAGTATAGCTCATTTATAGACTCGTGAATATGCAAATTATTTCTCCTCTCTATATCACATTTCACTTTTCCTTGTCTAAGAAATACTCAATTTGCTACAATTTAAATATAATATAAAACAGAATATTAAAAAAAAATTAAGAGCAACTTATAAATAGAAGATTTAAAAAAAAATTATGAATGACTATTTTTTTTTTTATTATTTTATCCATAAATAATTAAAATTATTTAATTGATAATTTTAGAATATTCAAATGAAATTGATAAACTTTGTATGTTTCAAAATAATCTCTCTCTCTCTCTTTCACTCCTTCTCAGTAATTGTTTTAAATTTTAATGATATATTTGTAAAATTGTTACATTTTGAATTTATTCACAATGGTTTTCAATAATAATAATAATAATAATAATAATTTATTGTTAACATAATATTAGTATTATTATTAACATTATACAATAACAATAAACTAAAAACATGTTTCATTATATTACATTTTCCATTATAATTTTAATGAGACATTTTGATAAATCAAGTATCTCTCATAATTTATGCTTCATCGTATTATTTTAATTAATAATTTAATCACAAAGTTATAAAAGTAAATTTTACTGTCAATATTATATATCTTTAAAAAATTTCAAACATTTGCCACTGTATCTTTCAATTGCCATTGAAATAAATTACAGTAATTAAAAATCTCCCATTTCGTATAATTATTCTTCGGCTTTTCTATATAATTAATTTTGGAAAAAAAAAATATCAAATTAAAGTGTGTCGAAAATTTATTTTTTTGTTAATTTCAATTAATTTTTAATTTAATAAATCTATTTATTTTTTTGTTTTTAGAAATAATTAAAAAAGTCATGAAATATAGAAAGAGAAAAAAGAAAAATGACAAAGTTCCTAAGCTCTAAATTATTATTTGTATTATTCATAAAACGTTTCTCATTCTTTTTTCCCCTTTTTTCTTGTGATACACTCTTTTTGGAAAATTATGAGCGCTCCCTAAAGTACAATATTATATTGATTCACGATGTATCGTAATAAATTTTCACTAAGGGGGTCACAAGGTCTAAAAATTAATGCATATTGCGGAAATGGAAACCAAACACGAATTCTCATTATATCCCGAAAATGATATATATATATATATAGGAGTAATTATAGATGTGTATAGTGACGGCTACTTTGTTCTCCGACATGTTCTGAAATTCCAAATGTGCGTTATTTCAAGGCCACATATGTACATTTGTACAATCCTATGCGAATTATGGAGTCGACACTCAATAATTGGTCGAGCGTCGATTTAACATAGATTTGTGTGCGACCACATTGACAGTTTTCGAATCTATTTGTTCAATATTCACCCAAATGGAAAACTGAAATACCCCAGTTTTTTTTTTTTTTTTTTGATTTTTTTTTTGAAAAAATTATAATAGAAAAAAAATTTAATTTTTTTTTACTTTTTACTTTCACAGAAAATTAAAAGGCATTAAAATAAGCTGCAACGCTTATTATTTTATTCCATTTTGGTATTAAAATAAGCAAAATTGTATTAAAATAATAAGCGTTGCAGCTTATTTTAATGCGTTTTAATTTTCTGTGTTACTTTTACTATTTTATTTAATTTATTAATTTAATTCATCAAAATTTTAATAAAAAAAATTGCATTTATTTTTTTTTATTTTCGATTCAAATTGATCTCTCGATTGAATTAAGTTTCAATCGAAGACAAAAATTTCTCTCATGATTTCTAAATAAAAAGAAAGGAATCATAAATAATTCGGAATTAAAAAAAAAAAAAACGCTCAACGATTGACGAATTTTATTTATGCTAATGAAACTCATCAATTCTTTGACGTTTTTAGAATCTCGATATCTTCTTGTTCATGCGGAAAGTCTACGAAACTTTAGTCCGTACAGTTTTCCCGACGAGTTCATAGATTCTGATTTAATTTCTCATTTCCTTGAATTGCGGAGGTTCAAGGTACTTCCAAGTACGCAACATAAATTTAAAAAAAACCTCCATTCGAAGACAGGAAGAACATCCCAAAGAGATTTATCGAGAGTTTGGTGAATGGCGTAAATATTTATTCTCAGATCCCACTGTTGAATTCTATTTTCTTTTTTTTTTTTTTTTTTTTTTTCTTTTACGAATTATCCCCCTTTTTGGACAATGATCTTTTTCAGTTCCGAGTTTAAATTCTCTTAATGTGCGCTTGTTTGAAGAAAAAAAAAACTTTTCAAATCCTCACATAATTATTTAATGTATTTTTTTAAAACTAAATTAAAGCAATTTAATAATTAGAGTTTTTAAAAAAAAAAATTTTTTAGATAATTTTCAAAATTTTTCACAATTTTTTTTAGTGCTTACGATTCTTGCATTAGAATCACTTTGAAAAAAGTTTAACAAAATACCGTAGAAAGTGGCCTTAGGCTCAAGGAAACTTTTCTCACTTTAAGAAACAATAATTCCTCCCGAATATTTCTCAGGGGAAAAAGAATTTTTTTTTTTTATTACTTCTCTTTATTTTTTTTATTATCACGCCCCAGCAATTTGCTTTAATTTCTCTTTATTAAAATTAGAAAACTTTTTTTTGTCTTTAAAATATGTTTTAATTAAAACATTGGAGGGCCAAATAAATTTCCCAAAAAAACATTATTAATTAGAATTTTTATTTCAATGTATTTTATTAGAAATAATTATTATTTAGACGAATTTTCATTTTTTTTTTTTAAATGACAGAAATTATAATTCACCGAATTTTAATTTGTCCGAATTTTTAAGACACTGAATTTTTATTTGTCCGAAATTACAAATGTCCGAACAAATAATCGAAAGAAATATTTCGGTGCTAATTTAAAAATTGACCAATCACGATTTTTTTGATAATTTCTTATTGGTGAATTTTTGAAAATTACGCCGAAATCTTTCTGTCGATTGTTTGTTCGGCAATTTGTAATTTCGGACAAATGAAAATTAGGCGTCTTAAAAATTCTATCAATTACAAATTTGTGGAAAACTTAAAATACGGTGAAATGTAATTCATGTCATTTAAAACAAATATTCATTGCTAAAAATTTTGATCTTTTCATTAATAGTGGGAAAAAAAATTATATTATGATTGATAATTTTTTTTTTTTTTTTTTGAATTTTTTTTTTACTTTACCCTCAAAAATTGGAGTTTCCAGAGCGAGAAAAATGTCCTGGCATTATGTGAAAATGAAAAATTGTGTCGTGTTCGTCTCCCAACCATTTTGCATAAGCCCTTAATATTCTCGTACACGGCTGGAGGTGTATTTAATCTTTGAATAAAATTCCATTGCTTCGGGTATATTGAATGTGTAAAATTGTCGATTCGTCAAGAGCGAACAAAAACCTGCTGTTGCCCGTATAAATAAAAAAAAAAAAAAAGAATTCAACGCTTCGATCAACGTCCTCTCTCTCTCTCTCTCTTGCAAATTGTAATTACTTTTTGTCGGATGTTACTGGGGAATTATCCAATATCGGAAGGTAAACACAAAAAATTCAATATCCCCCTTTTTCTTTTCCCCGTGTGGTGTTAAAAAATAAACAAAAACGTTATATATATATACATATATATATATCTATATAATCGACACTTAGCAAATCAACTTTGCTGTTTGCTATTTTTAAATTGACAATAACATATTGACGTTTGGTATCACGATATTTTTTCCATAAAATTGAATTTTTTTTATCTATAAAAAAATCACAATTTTTTTTTTGTAATTGTCAATTACAATTATTAGTAATTAGTATTATTTTGAATTTATTCATTATGAAAAATTAGTATTATCTTTTACGTATTTTTAATACTATTATAATGATAATAATAATTATTATTATTTTAATAATAAATTTTAATAATAAATAATTATTTTTTAAAAGTATTTTTAGTAAAGAGAAAATAGAATATATTAAAAAAAAACAACTTGAGGTATTTAAAATTACCACTATATAATTAAAATTATCACTGTATTTGTAAATTTTATTTGGATTAAAATGCCAGTGTGGCTTTTGTGACATTTTCTGTAATTTTGACATTACTATCTTGTTGTGGAATATAAACTTGGCCCATTAAGCGTTCACCGTAACCCAAGCTGACCATCTGTACTTTGTAAAGTGGTGAACGAAAAGCCCACGAAAATCTCTCTCCTCGAGTTTCATTTTACATATTGTTACAACGAAATTCGACTACAGAAACAATTACGTGAACTTTATTAAGAATTTGTAGAGCTTAAACGAAAAACACTAAATTCAATATAATTATTTTAATCAAATTAATATTAATTATTTAATTATGATAATAATTATAATAACAAAATAATTATTATTGTAACAGTAATAATAATAATAATAATAATAATAATATTTTTGGGGCTATTTTATGGTTTATGTCTTGCCAAATAGTTTCTGTAATGAAAAAAATGTTTTCCTGTAATTTAACTTGTCGAGATGTATTTCATATTCTTATATATGTATAAATATAATAATTTGAAAGGATATATATATATCGCAAAATTAATTTACAATTTCCTTAAAACGAGAAACGGAATTGTCTTGGCAAACGGGGACCTAAGTGAAGCAAGATAATAATAAGAAAGTTGGCAAGAATTCTTGAGAGCAATTCCAAACCCGAGAACATACGAAAAAATATAATTTTCAATATAGCGTGCGCCTCTTTTTCTTTATATAAACGTAGCGCGAGCAAAATGCATTTTGGCAAATATTTAAAGAAATGAAAAGATTTTTTTAAACACACAAAATAAAATATATTATAGTTATGATTTTTTTTAATGTTACTTTCACATAACTGTACATTAAAAACAAAAAATAAACAAACATCATTTTTACTTTGATCAAAATTATCATTTATCAAAGTTATCTTCGATCAAAGTTATCAACGATCGAAATTATTTTCGATCAAAGTAATTAACGATTAAAGTTACTTTCGATATAAATTATCATCTACTAAAGTTATCATCGATCAAAGTTATATCAATGATGAAAGTTACTTTCGATCAAAATTATCATTGACCATAGTTACTATCGATTAAAGTTACCATCGATCAAAATTATCCTCGATCAAAATTAACATCGATCAATATTTCATTCAATAAAAGTTATCAACGATTAAAGTTACTTTTGATAAAAATTATCATCTACCAAGGTTATCATCGATCAAAGTTATCAACGATCGAAATTATTTTCGATCAAAGTTATCAACGATTAAAGTTACTTTCGATATAAATTATCATCTACTAAAGTTATCATCGATCAAAGTTATCAATGATCAAATTTACTTTGGATCAAAATTATCATTGACCATAGTTACTCTCGATTAAAGTTACCATCGATCGAAATTATCCTCGATTAAAGTTATCATTGATCAATGTTACCTTTGGTTAAAGTTATCCTCGATCAATGTTACTTTCAATCTAAATTATCATTGATCAAAATTATTCTCGATCAAAGTTACTTTCGATTATCATCAATTATTCTTTATTTTATTATTTAGTATTAGTAACTTTGTTCGATGATAAAATAAAGAGAAAATAACATTTATTGATGATATTTTTAGTCGAAAGTAACTTTGATAAATGATAACTTTGATCGAGGATAATTTTGATCGAAAGTAACAAATTGCTGATAACTTGGACCAAAAGTAACATTGATCGATGATAATTTTGATCGAAAGTAACTGTGGTCAATGATAACATTAATTGAATGTAACTGTGATAAAAAATAACTTCAATTGAAGATATCCTTAATTACTTTAAATTAAATTTAAAAAAAAAATAATTAAATAATAATAATAATTATTATTAATAATTAATAATTAGTCTAAAATTTTTTTTTTGCTAACTGAAAAAAAATTGCAATTAAATTGGAATATTTTTTTCTCCAGACTATATTTTTTAAGGAAAATTTTTGTAAATTCTTTTAACTTCCATGTTTTAAAGTCTAAACGAGGGAAAATTATTAACTTGGAGATTTTTTTTTCATTTTATGTGCATTGTTAATCATGGGCATTATATGTCGTTGTATGTGTGTGTGTGTGTGTGTGACGTTATATAATAGCATAAGAAAATATTAGATCTTGAAAACATTAAAAGTGATGTTGTGTGTGACCATGTTTTGTTGCTAATATGCGGCATTTTTAAAATAAAAAAGAGGGGTAAACTTGGCATTCACTATGGCCTCGTATAGTTGCGCTGTGCATCTCATTTAACTTTTTTTCACGCAGTAATGAGCAATTTGGGCGTAATAAAAAGTTGCAACGATCTTTCGCCAGCCAGCTGAAAGCAAAAATGTGTATACACGTCTCGCGCAATCTAATTCTTACTTGAAATGCCTCTCTCGTTTCATGTTCCTCGCGATGTTTGTATATATATATTTTTTTTTTGTCTTAAGTAAGATCAATACGATTTTTACCGCGAAAAAATTTTTTTTAGTCAAAATTAGTGTCATTTATATCGTGGAAAAAAAATATTTACCTAGAACAGTAAAAGATTTCACTGGAATAGGAAAATTATTTTAATTGATAGAATTTTTAAGACACCGAATTTTAATATGTCCGAATTTTTAATTGACAGAATTTTTGAGACGTCGAATTTTTATTTGTCCGAATTTTTAAGACGCAGAATTTTTATTTATCCGAATTTTTATTTGTCCAAATTTTTAATTGATAGAATTTTCATTTGTCCGAAATTAAAATTTTAAAAATTGTGCCCAAAACTTTCTGTCTAATGTTTGTTCGGACATTTGGTAATTTCGAACAAATGGAAATTCGTCGTCTTAAGAATTTTATCAATTAAAAATTCGTACAAATAAAAGTTCGGGCAAATTAAAATTTGTTTTGATTTTAGAAAAAAAAAAAAAAAAAAAAAAAAAGCTATTAACAATATTGTTATAAATAGAAAAATGAAAATTTTATTTCCGCGACAAATGGACTTATTTTTATTTAATTGAAAAATGTAGTTTTTTTTATATATATAAATGAAAGAAAAGGTCAAACCGCAAAGAATATTTGATCAGGACGAGAATAGAATTTAACGATGGATAACTGAGTTTATCTGTGGAATTGGATTGTGTACTTCCGGGCACTAATGGGGATGGCCATGGATTGGCAGACAGCACGTTCTAGGTGCAGATGTACTTAATCAATTCCACACACCAATCGAGTGTGCATTTATAGCCAATTGCTAACTTATATTTATATAAATCTTCTTTATCGAAAATTAACTTTCATCTGTCCTGTTCTGTTCCTTTTCCTTTGCGGAAAAATGATAACGGCAGAGTCTCGAGGTAATTTAATTTTTCCATCATATATATATTTTTCTTTTCCCTCTCATCTTAGGATTTAGTGTGAGGTTAAATTTTTGCTATTTTCAAATTGCAGAGATTACAACTAAATTTTCATAAAGTCACGTTTTATTTATTTTTTGTATCGCAAAAAAAAAAAAGAATGCATTTTTGAAAGGGAAGATAAAATAAAAAAAAAAATTATATTTTTCATTTTAATTCTCAAAAGAAAATTATAAACTCTAATAATTTAATTAACAGATTTAAATGATAATAATAGTCAGGAAAATTTGAATCAACTTTTTTTTTGCTAATTGCCAATTAAAATTCATTAGTGGGAAAATAACTTAAAACAGGCCAATTGACCTTTTTTTTCTCGAGTAATTTAAAATTTTCTTCTTTTTTTTTCTTTTTTTTTAATGCAAGTCAAGTGGTTTTTAGTAAGAGGATTTCATTTCGATTTTTGTACCTTTTCTTTCATTTTCTTTTTTTTTTTTTTGCGAAAAACATTTCACTCAACGGATATTACCGAAGAATTACAGGTTTATTATTTGAGAAAAGAACATAAAAACTTTCCATTTAATCAGAATATTTGAAGAGACTAATGAAAACAATTGTGAACCAATTCTCTTAGCCTTCTTCATTCAAATAATTCAAAAAAAAAAAAAAATACTAAATTCATAAAAAAAAATTTCAACCTCCCATTTTTTAAAATATAGAATATATATATATAACTTAGGATATATGTGATGAAGCAAAAAAAAAAAAAGTGCTTCGTAATAAAATGAGAATGACCACAATTCATATATATATATATATATAGTGATTCAAAAAGATAATAATCAGAATGGAAAATTTATGACAACGCAGAAACTTTGAAATTGTCGAAGGAATGCGAAATTGTAATAAATAATTCATATTTGATACATACATATATATAAATATAATTTCAAAAGGCGCGCACGCGATGAGAAATACCCTTACTGCAAATGCCAAATTATTCAAACGGATATATCCCTTTAATAATTTATTCTTCTTCCCTCGCATATAAAGCTGAATGGAAAGTCAAATAATTTACGAAAAATTATGCGATTAGAAGAATAAAAAAATAGAAAAAAAAGAAAAAGCAATTTTTAAGCTAAGAAGTTAAAAATATTAATGATTAGAAGTTGAAAACTATTCAGCCTTTTAGTTATATTAGTAATTATTAATTACTATTAGTTATTAGCAATTATTAATTATTATTAGTAACAATTAATTACTAGCAATTAACTAATTATTAGTAACTATTATTGGTTAGCAATTAATTAATTATTAGTCACTATTATTGATTAGTAATTAACAATTATTACCAATTAATAATTATCAGTAAAAAGTAACCTATTTTCAGTGGAAAAATAAATTTTAAAAAATCGTCAAAACAAATTGATTCACTTATTAAAAAATATTACTAATTTTTGACAAAGTGAATTTAAATAATAATTAGTTATATTCAACTAATTCAAATTTAGAAAGTAAAGAAACCCAAAAAAAATTTTCTATACAAAAAAGAGAAAATTGTTTTTTAGAGAATTGAAAATTAAAAAAGAAATTCTTTTAATCAATGTGAAATGACTTCTCTTCATTATTTGAGTAAAGAATTGTCTCTATCTCACTTTGTTTGACGATGACAAACATTTACTGGGAATCTATTCTCGACGAATTTTCAAGATAATGATGATTGGCTTCTTGTTGCGCGCTTTTGTACAAACAAAAAAAAAATAAAATAAATAAAGGAAAATCGTAACATTTTTCTAAGCCACTCTGAGAACGTCACGTCTGCCACTGGCATCCTGCCTCTTTTGCGGTTGATTAACTTCCGTTTTCGATGGGTATAGTTTTTCCAACTGCGCGAGAGAGAAAGGAATATGTGAACGAGAAAAAAAAAACGAAGAGAAAAAATCTATCGTAGCGTCATATTTAAATTTATATCCCATATTTTACATCGAAGAGAGAGAGAGAGAGAGAGAGAAAAAGAGAGAAAGAGTTTCTCACAAGTGTCAAGCATCATGACTTTTCTTTTTTTTAGCATTTTTTTTTTTTTTAACTTTCTACCCTCAAGTTTTTAGCAGTAATACCCGGCGTATATTAAATTAATCCGACTCGTTAAGAAGCTTTCGCTCGCTCGGTAAAATGGTCGTGGCAATAGATTTTCTTTTTTTTTTTCATCTTCTCCTTTGCCTTGGCGTACAGTTTAATTAATGTTAAAATTATTCTGACTATTCGCGATAATCACTCAAAGTAAGTAAATCTACAAGGACACGAAGGACTAGCCCTTCAATTAGCATAACCTGTGTTTCGCCACTGAATTTCGCTTGGGACAAGTTCAACTTATTCAAATTTCCTTGTATAATGTTCTCCTACGGTCATTAAAACTTTGCAAAACTAAACCGAGCAAGGACACGTTTCAAGTTTAGAAGGCAATATTTTCCTATCAAATGTTCAACGATTAGAACAAGTCAGATTGCAAGTGAAAATCTCAACATCATGTTCGTTCAATTCTCAATTCACACATATATATATATATATATATTATAAAGTTCATTAAAACTTGAATGTATGTTTCTTACTTTAAATTAACAAGTTTAATTGCTTCTTACTTACGGAAAAACGATTAAAATTGTTTACGAATACTGTAAAAATATTTATAACATTTTTCGTTTTGTTTTTTTAAACACGAGAGAAATACTTGTGTTTGGACAAAATTTTAAATAAACTCTCTATGAATTAGTAAAAATTTTAACTAATTTTAATTAGTTACTCACTTTTTACTTTTTAATTAGTTAAATTTTACTTATTTGAAAGCAAAAAGTAAGTCACTTATTCAAATTAGTTAAAAATTTTACTAATTCATATTTAGAAAGTAAGTTAGAAGAAAGAAGAAGAAGAAAAAGTGTTTGATAAATTATTTGTAAGTTTGGTTGTGTGGTCTGCGTATACGGCTCGCGTCTCAAGGGTCCTCGGTTCAATCCCCCATGCGTGTGAGATTTTTCAAAATTATTTCTGTGTTTTATATACTGTAAATGTAATAATATTTCCTAAATATATAAGTTAGAAATTAAAAAAAATAATTGTAAAACATTGAAAAATAAATATTGAAAATAAAAAAAAGATGGAAAATAAAATTGAAAAATAAAGATTGTAAATAAAGATAAGAATTTAATTGTCGAAATGCGAGTTAATAAATTCCCTCTCTTTTCTTTACATTTCAGGACATGATGACGAAGAACAAGCGTCGCAATTGGCGTCGTTTGTTGGCTGGTGGATTAATCGCGATTGTTGTGTTGGCATTGGTGATCACAGTCGCTATTCTACTAAACGGTAGTCCCAATTCGACGGAACCTAAAGCGTTAACTGCAGCCGGCATTTCTCTGGAAGAATGGCTCGGAGGGTCGCTGTCCACGAAAAGCTTTAATGGCACCTGGCTAAGTGGTCAGTACTTTTACATTCTCTTTTCTTTTATTTCTATCTCTCTTTCTCTAATTCACTATGCTTTCTTTTTGAACATTTTCTTTCTTATTCTCTCTGTCTTTCTTTTATTTTCAAAAAAAAAAAAAAAAAAAAAAAAATACTGAATTGTATGCGTCTTTCCTTTATCGTAGAAATTATTCAAGAATTTTTGAAATACGACCTGAGGCCATACCCTTCTTTCATCTTCTAGAACAATAAGCTTTCTTGTTTTGTAGCTTTGTCTACACTCTTTATAATATATATATTTCTGGCGAAAGAGAATAACTTGATTACCCGATTAAACAAAGTTTAAATAAAAAAAAAACACTTTTTAAAAATTATTACTAATTTTATATTTATTTAAAAAAAAAAATAATTTCAAAGTAAGGAATTTTTTTATTAAATTCAGTATTTTTTTTTTAATTATTAGAAAATTATTTTCTGTTTATTTTGTGATTAAAATTATTTTAGTTTTCATATTTGTATGTATATAGAGAAAAGTTTATAACTTTACATCAAATATGAGTCTCTCGCCTACTTTGAATGTATGACAAGATCTTTTGTATATAAGAGAGAAGGGTTTTCCCCCCTTTTTTGGTCTTGTGAAACGTCTTGCTTAAACTGTCGGAAGTTTAGCAAACACGACAAAGTCTTGCCTTGGTGCGCGCTTTCGTTAGTTTTTCCTCAACATGAGGCTATTCACAAAGTTCATCTTCTACTCTCTCTCTCTCTTTATATATATATATATATATACCTTTTATATATTTTTATGTTGTAAGAAATATAGTCACTCGTAAACCTCTCACGCAAAAGTCAGATAAGTCATAATTCATTTCAGTAATATCACCTCTTTTAAAAATTATGATGACAATAAAAAAAAAAAGTTTTTTTTCCTATATGCATTATTTTTTTAAGAGTGATTTTTCAAAACTATCATTCGTTAAAATTTACTGTCATTTTTTTTTATTAATTGAATTTTGTATTATAAAATTTTCTAATGGGAAAAAATAATTATCAAATTTTTCTTTATATAGAATTGTTGCTCTAATTTTTATAAAATAGTTTATAGGAGGGAAAATTTTGAAATGACAAATAATAGCCAGATCTATATATTTGTAAAGAGAGAATAATAATTATAATTGAAAATAACGGTTATCAGCTCTCGGGAATGTTTGTGATGTTAATTTTGTATGCACACTGGCAGAAGAGAGAGAGAGAGAGAGAGAGAGGGGGGGGGAGACTATAATGCAACAGTGGACTCGATGCATGACAGCAAATTATCATGGTGAGATCGATTTGCTTCATAGCATGCAATAAACGTCCAAATATGCAAATTAACATATATTCCAGGAACCAATTAATAACACCTGCAAATAATCAACCTAATTTCAAATTTGTATTTTTTTTATTTATTGTTAGTGTTTTGTAATTTTGTTTAAATATTTTCAAAAACCAAAAAAAAAAAAAAAGAAATTCAAAATATTTTAAAGAACTCAAGATATGGTTTAGATTATTCAGAAAACTATGAATAATTAAACATACTTCAAGGTACTTCAGATATTTTTAAATACATTAAGATACTTCAGATAATTCAAGATACTTTAGATAATTTAAAATACTTCCAGATAATTCAGGAAACTTGAAAAATACTTTTAAACAATTTAGGATATTTCAAAATGTAACTTAGGATACTTCAAAAAATACTTTAAGATACTTCAGATAATTCAGGATACTTTAGATAATTTAAAATACTTTCAGATAATTCAGGAAACTTGAAAAATACTTTAAGATAATTTAAGGTATTTCAAAATATAACTTAGGATACTTCAAAAAATACTTTAAGATACTTTAGATAATTTAGGATACTTTAGATAATTCAGGATACTTTAGATAATTTAAAATACTTCCAGATAATTCAGGAAACTTGAAAAATACTTTAAGATAATTTAAGGTATTTCAAAATATAACTTAGGATACTTCAAAAAATACTTTAAGATACTTTAGATAATTCAGGATACTTTAGATAATTTAAAATACTTCCAGATAATTCAGGAAACTTGAAAAATACTTAAAAATACTTCAGGATATTTGAAAATATTTCAAAATATAACTTAGAGTACTTCAAAAAGTACATTAGAATATTTTAAAATACTTTAGAAAATTTCAAAATTACTTTAGATAATTTACGTTACTTCAGATAATTCAGGACACTTTAGATAATTCTCTACACTTGAGATAATTTACATTACTACAGATAATTCATGTTGCTTCAGTTAATTGCAAAAACAAATAATAAGAAGAAAAAAAATAACAAAATTAAGAAAAGTTGAATTTTGCAATGTTAATCAGCCGCCTTCTGAGGTTAAATTTTGGGGTTGTTTTACGTTTGGAAATTCAGTCCTAGGTGTAATTATAGTGGTTGATGAGTGTTTCACGCTAGGCCGAGCCACAGCAGCCATCCACTCTCTCCGCACACCGAATTGAGGTAACTCAGTGCGCGGTTGGTTCCATATGCGTTTACCGATAAACCTCCTGCGTGCACAATGAATTACCTCCTCCTCCCCTTACACCCTCCCCCCCTCTCTTGCCACTTAGTGGTCCTTTCCCTACCGACCATTGAATTCCACGTTAGCCTCGGCTTCGCAACGTTAATTGCAAACTGCGATGATAAATGAAAATTTCATATCCGTTGCCACCTCTCTCTCTCTCTCTTCGCGTAGGTAGCATACATATATAGGAACCAAAATGACAGAAATCGGGGGTAATCGAGGGCAAACGTTTCAATCGTTAGCTTTATATCGTAACGAGAAATCGATATTGCCTTTCCCACATTTACACACCAAATGCTTGTTACTGTTAGATGCCATTTAAGCACCTCTTTTCAATGTCTCTCTCTCTCTCTCTCTCTCTCTCTCTCTCTCTCTCCTCTCTCTCTCTCTCTCTCTCTCTCTCTCTCTCTCTCTCTCTCTCTCTCTCTCTCTCTCTCTCTCTCTCTCTCTCTCTCTCTCTCTCTCTCTCTCTCTCTCTCTCTCTCTCTCTCTCTCCTCTCTCTCTCTCTCTCTCTCTCTCTCTCTCTCTCTCTCTCTCTCTCTCTCTCTCTCTCTCTCTCTCTCTCTCTCTCTCTCTCTCTCTCTCTCTCTCTCTCTCTCTCTCTCTCTCTCTCTCTCTCTCCTCTCTCTCTCTCCTCTCTCTCTCTCTCTCTCTCTCTCTCTCTCTCTCTCTCCTCTCTCTCTCTCTCTCTCTCTCTCTCTCTCTCTCTCTCTCTCTCTCTCTCTCTCTCTCTCTCTCTCTCTCTCTCTCTCTCTCTCTCTCTCTCTCTCTCTCTCCTCTCTCTCTCTCTCTCTCTCTCTCTCTCTCTCTCTCTCTCTCTCTCTCTCTCTCTCTCTCTCTCTCTCTCTCTCTCTCTCTCTCTCTCTCTCTCTCTCTCTCTCTCTCTCTCTCTCTCTCTCTCTCTCTCTCTCTCTCTCTCTCTCTCTCTCTCTCTCTCTCTCTCTCTCTCTCTCTCTCTCTCTCTCTCTCTCTCTCTCTCTCTCTCTCTCTCTCTCTCTCTCTCTCTCTCTCTCTCTCTCTCTCTCTCTCTCTCTCTCTCTCTCTCTCTCTCTCTCTCTCTCTCTCTCTCTCTCTCTCTCTCTCCTCTCTCTCTCTCTCTCTCTCTCTCTCTCTCTCTCTCTCTCTCTCTCTCTCTCTCTCTCTCTCTCTCTCTCTCCTCTCTCTCTCTCTCTCTCTCTCTCTCTCTCTCTCTCTCTCTCTCTCTCTCTCTCTCTCTCTCTCTCTCTCTCTCTCTCTCTCTCTCTCTCTCTCTCTCTCTCTCTCTCTCTCTCTCTCTCTCTCTCTCTCTCTCTCTCTCTCTCTCTCTCTCTCTCTCTCTCTCTCTCTCTCTCTCTCTCTCTCTCTCTCTCTCTCTCTCTCTCTCTCTCTCTCTCTCTCTCTCTCTCTCTCTCTCTCTCTCTCTCTCTCTCTCTCTCTCTCTCTCTCTCTCTCTCTCTCTCTCTCTCTCTCTCTCTCTCTCTCTCTCTCTCTCTCTCTCTCTCTCTCTCTCTCTCTCTCTCTCTCTCTCTCTCTCTCTCTCTCTCTCTCTCTCTCTCTCTCTCTCTCTCTCTCTCTCTCTCTCTCTCTCTCTCTCTCTCTCTCTCTCTCTCTCTCTCTCTCTCTCTCTCTCTCTCTCTCTCTCTCTCTCTCTCTCTCTCTCTCTCTCTCTCTCTCTCTCTCTCTGCATTTAAACAATTTCACCCCCAGCAAAAAATAGTCACAAAGAATTTCAATTACATTTAAAAACAATTTATTCGTAAATTTAGAATAAAAAATTATAAAATTATTATAATACAATTTATTATTAAATTCAGTATAATTGTTATTTTTTTTAAATTCACAATAGAATATTTATTTGAGATGTAGTTTTTTGTATAGATTTGTAAATTTTAGTACTGAAAATACCTAAAATACTTCAAATAATATTTTTAAAATATATGTAAAATTGAAAAACTTAAAAAAATATTTATTTCTCATTTTGAAGGACTGGTAAAGAATTTTAACTATTATCAACTTTTCTTTTTCTTAAATTTTTAAGCAAGCATAGCCGGTGCTTATTCTCGTTCGTTATACTTTCAAGTAACGTTTTGTGATGTTTGTGCAGTTTTTCTTTTTTTTTTCGTCTTCTTTTTTTTTTTTTTTTGAGGGAATAAAGCCTCATTATGTTCTCTCTCTCTCTTTTTGTTAGCTCTTTAGACGAGAAACACTTTTTTTTTGTGTGTAAATAACTCTTGAAATAAACATATTTTCTATAAGAAACGATTTATAAACTATTTTTTATTCCAAATAGTCTTGGAGCTTTAAAACTTTTCGCCGAGAATTTACATTCGTTTTTATGTACATATATAAAATGTAAATAAAATATTAATTCTAAATTTAAGAGTAAATTCTCAGGAAAAAGTATAAATATAGAAAACTTTATTGTAGAGAGATTAAAAAAACGAATTGTTGATGAGAATAAAAAAAAATTTAACATTTTGATAGACAGAGAAAAAAAACCGTAAATTGAAATTAAGAATATATTCCTGGCGCCTATTTAAGAATATTTTATACTTAAATTCAGTATATTCACGGAAAAAAATCTTCCCCTGAAACAGCAATAAGTTTTACTAAAACAGTGAAAGTTTTTCCTATTCTAGAGAAATATATAGCTTTTATAGATAAAGATTTTTTTTCGAGGCAAAAAAAATATATATATTTTTGTTTCTAAACGGCAAAAAGGCCAAACGAAAAAAATTTCCTCTTAAAATTAAATTAATTTTTTTTTCACACCACACTAGAGGTATTTGATTTTTGTTATAAAAATATCATATCCGTAATTATTGAAAAACATTTTTCCCAATAAGCCTCGAATTATTGCAATTTTTTTTATTAAACAAACATCACGTCTGAGTGGCAAATAGTGTGAGAGGTGGATGAGAAGTAAAAACAGCACTTAAAAAAAAAAAATAGTGAAAACATTATTCGTGTGGAAACAAATCGCAGTGAACGTTGAGGAGTGGAAGGGGATTGAAACAAAACGGTTAAAATTCCAGTATAATGGCGGATCGTCGAATACAAGAGTGAAGGGGCAATGAGGCGAGGGAGAAGGGGGGGGGGGCAAAATTTAGAGGGGGAGATAAATCAACGCGTATATTTTTTTCATTCGACATTTTACCCGGCGTGAAACGCATCCAACTGCGAATCCTCGATCCCGGCGGAGTAGGTCGTCGAAAAATATAGACATATATAACGGGTGAATAAAATATGTCGCGCGACGAGAATTGAGGAAATATGGTCACACCCTTAGGGACATGTTAGCGGAAGATAACAATGATTTTAGGCTATATGCGACCCTAAAAATTGTAAAATAAATGATATTTTCATCTAAAATGCGCCAGCCCCTTTCTCACACACCAATGTCACACCCTAAAATGGAAATTTGAAAATATCTTATTTTAAATTCAGAAATTTTTCACGGAAAGATAAAATTCTTTTTTTTTGTTGCTTTATGTCTGACTAAATTCGAGTATTACTACTTGGAAAAATAAGAAAAAAATTGTAGAAGGTCTGACTTAATATTGACTTGTATTACTGGAAATATTAAAAACGATTATAAAGGCTGCCTTAATATTTACTTGTACTACTGATAAAATTATGAAAATTTAAAAAGTCTGACTACAAATCAATATATACTACTGGTAAAAGAGAAATTTAAAAAGGCTGACTAAACATTTACTTATATTACTGATTTTCTGTTTTCATATAATTTTATACCTGTCTTAAATGGATATATTCTACTGATATAAAATAACAAAAACAAAAAATGCCGAAGAAAAAATTGACTTGTACTACTGATTTTATAATTATTTATTTTGTCTGACTAAAGTTGAATCTATCTACTTGTAAAAAAATTAGAAAGTCTGACTAAACATTGACTTACTCTACTGATAAATTTTTTTTAATTTATTATTTCTGACTAAAATTAATTTATACCACTAGAAAAATTACTAATGCTTAAAAAATCTGACTAAATATTGACTCGTACTACTGATTTTTGAATTATCTTATTTTATGTCTAACTAAAAGTTTACTGATAAAATTACAAGAATTTTGAAAGTCTGATTAAATATTTATTTGCACTACTGACAAAGTTGAAAAAAAATAGAAAGCCTGTTTAAATATTTACTTTTACTACTGAAAAAATTGAAAACGCTTTGAAGGCTTGCCTTAATATTTACTTGTACTACTGATCAAATTACAAAAATTTAAATAGTCTGACTAAATATTTACTTGCACTACTGATTTTCTAATTTCATTATTTTATGTCCGACAAAAAATCGATTTATACTACTAATAAAATAACAAGAAAAAAATGTCTGACTAAATATTTGCCTGTACTACTGATTTTATTTATTAATATTTGCCTGACTAAACACGATTTTATCCACTAAAAAAAAATCTACAAAAAAATTATAATGTCTATTACAAGAAATATTTACACTACACTGAGAATATGAAAAAAAAATTCGAATGTATCATCAAATATTTACTTGTAGTACTGATTTTTCTTTCCATTTGTTTATTTTCTCTCTTATACAAAGAAAAATGTAGTTATTTTACACAAAAAGAATTGGTAATTTTTTATCGGGAATTAACTCTAGACGAATATAAAAAGATTTATAACAAATGACATAATCTATCTTTCGACAGGTGTCGATTATTTTAACGTTGAAAAAAAAAAAATATATATAGTTATAAACGTGATTTTTTTTCGTTAAATGTTACGGCAGGCTGATTTATCATGATGTTTAAACGGTTCCAACTGCTACAGGATAAAATTGACCTCCAACTTTTAGGTAGAAAATTCGATTCACGTATGAGCATCTGGCTTCAAAAAATAAAAAATAAAAAAATCTAGTGAACTATAAACCAAATGCTTTTTGAAACGCAACCCTGACGCACGTGTATATATATATATCGATATTGGCGAACCGTAACTTACGCGATCAATCCATTAATTCCAATCACGTTCTTTAATTTAATCATCCGAAATTTGATTGAGAAATGTAGACTTTGAAAATCAACGGGATTCACAAATTCAATTCCCGAAAATAATATTCTTCGAAATTCAATGAAATAGCCGCGAAACATTTGAAATTGAAAAATTATTTTGTTCCCGGTTAATTCATATTTTAATTGAATGAGTTTTATTATACAACACTTTTATTTCAAATATATTGTATATCAAGAATTAGCTTTTTCTAGAAAATACATTTTTCTCTTCTTTTTTTTTTTTAAATTTCTATTTGAACTTGCATTTAATTGTTTAATTTTAATTTTTCGATTTTAATATTCACCCAGAGAAAAAATATATTTGTCTCAGAATCAAATAAATATTTATTTACTCCAAATAAATATTTATTTGTTATAAATAAAAATAAATTTTTAAATAAATTTTAATTTTAAATAAACAAATAGGCTATTATAGATTCTAAGAAAAATAAACGTTTATTTAACTCAAATATATTATATTTGGTTCAAATAAAACATTTCTCTGGATGTATTAATTATCTTATTATCTTGCAATACAAAAATCGTAGAAAAAAAAATTCTACAAAAGCTGATGATTAATCCCCCCCCCCTCTTCCGCCACCCTTCACTGATAAATGATGAGACATAAATCTTTAAGAAAAGTTTTCAGATAGCTATTTGAAACTTTGCCACTGAAGTTTGCTTTCATCAAGACTAATCTGTCTTTTGAGATAGGGGAACACTTAAGGCAAATATGCTATGATTAGATGGCAAGGATATGGCACTCCTGTGGAATTATTTCAAGCACCTATCGTCCTTTAGAGGCTTCCCGAGAGTGACAGAATATGACTGGGTTCCTTAAAAGTAACGAGGGTTTTCTTCCTTAATTTAACATATCCCCTGTGACTATCAACATACTGGAAAAAAAATTATTTGATACAAATAATCGTTTACTTTATTATTATCAAATAAATATTTATTTGAATCAAATAATTTTTTTTTTTCATGCTAGCATTGTTTTCTAAAACTATATTCATTTTACTCCAAAGTAGGTTGTAAATTATGTTCTACATCTCTCGAAAATTTTTTTTTTTTATTTTTCAATCATAAAAATAATCCATATCCAGAAATTAATAACTGATGCAGTACTGGTGGAGTACTGATAGCAGTACTGAGCCAGTAGTCAATTTCGGATATAGGAATTAATTCTCTTGTTTGATTGTCAATTCTAATTTCGGAGAAAATGGAAATTTTGTGTATACAAGGAAACAAGTTCACTTGGTTCAAATACAAGTTTCGCAATTGTTGGCTAAAATAACTTTGTGGCTATTGCTAGTGAAATGGACTTCTCGGACGTGAGCGCGATACAATCATTAATCACTGATAGGCGGAATTTAATTCAATTACTTCAAGTATAGTCTGCAAGCTTTTAAGCCACTCCTTTATTTATTTTCTTTTTTTGTAATTATTTCTCAGAATCATAATAATTTACTGCAAAATTTCTAATTTGTTTTTATTTTATTTAATTAAAAAATAAAATAAAAATTCTATAAAATTAAATAGAAAATTTTTTTCTTGATTTGCAAAAATAACAACAATAATTATTTCTGTCCAAATTGAGCTTTAAAACAGTGTCGAATATTGAAAATGCAATATTACTGAAAAAGGTTTTGTTGCTAAAATTAAACCTTAATTAACTTCTGTCAGTTATATAGGCATTCAATTAAGAATCATTAACAAAAAAAAGGGAGAATTGAAATAATGAGAAATTCATTGTCAAATAGTATAAAGTACAATTTTTTTTTGTTTTGTTTTTATTATAACGATTTTATTTAAACAAACTCAAATTGCTTTTTTTGTGTTTATATATAGTAATATATATTTCGTTTTTGCAATTTCAATGTCGAAATTGCTTTCAGCTTTTTCTATATACTCAGAACATAAAAGGACAAAAATAATAAAAAAAAAAAACTACATTTTTATATGAGAGTTTAGTGACAGTTTTTGCAAGAAAAAAAAAGGAAAAACAATATAACAATCAATGAACATAGAATGAAAAATCAATATAAAACTCTTTCATCGAAATACAATAATAGTAGATAAAGATATACATTCAATACCTTATATTTCGTATTATTATATATATGAAATGAATTTGAAAAGCTTTATTCAAATTTTTTTTTCCCCAGATACAGTTAAAATTTTATTTTATTAAATTGTATCATCAACCTTTTACATAGTGCGATTCGTTTTCTCTCACTCTCATTCCCTTATTTTATTTATTTTATTTTTTTTTTTTTTTAGTATAGTGTCCATTCGACATCTATCATTCTTCGCGGCATTTATTTCACAAAATTAAAATCCTACTCTTTTGAAATTGTATTTTGTAAAAAATAAAATTCTTTTGTCCATTGAGTTTTACTCGCTGTTGGCATTTTCAGCTTCCTGAACACAGATTCTCAATGTTTGCCAAATGTTTTGAAAAAAAAAAAAAAAAAACTAAACACCAGTTTGTTTATATTCTGTGTTTTGAAATTTTACACCCGTCTCTTGGAATAAACATATGCCACGAATGATTGACGGTAATTGATATTACTAAATAAGTTTTAAATGCAAATGCATAAAAAACAAATTTTTCTTTTTGTTGTTCTTAAATTTTTTTTCTTTATTCTCATTTTTTTTTGGCACTTCATTTGATAATGAATTTTTTTATTGTTGATTTGCAAAAAAAAAAAATGGTATATCTATATTTAAAAATCGATTCTCTATATATTGCATTTACATCAAAATCAGCCAACAATGCTGGCAGACTACATGCAGTTGATAAGCACATTCGGTTTTGGAGAGGATCGTGCGAACGTCTGGTCAGGCATTACGTGCAACAATTTACGTTCGTAGCATTGCGATATGTGTGCAGAGAGCTTATGTAACGTGTTAATATCCGGATAACCGAAAACGTGGCTGACTATATTCGTCGGCGCATTGACGTTTTGCTGTTTGCATGGAAATTCAGAATAGCAGTTGCACTACTACTGATTTCACGCACCAATCCTCCACGACCGATTTCCTCCCTTCAATTTTATTCCCCACAATCTGTTAAACATATACGATTATCCTTTTTTCCTTTTATATATGACAATTATCATTGTAATTACATTCTCACTTTCAATAAATTAAAAACAAAATTATTCCTTCAATAATAAAAATATTATTTAAAGTAGAATAGAAAATTATTTTAATTAATAAATTATTAATTTATATTTCAGATGACGAGATCCTTTACAGAGATGAGAAAGGCAGTTTGATTATTTTTAACGTCACCTCCAAAATTTTCCGCACGATATTGGAATATAAAAACAAAGTAAGTATTTCCCATATATATATATATATATATATATATATAGTTATTATAAACGTTAGAGCCCTGCAATTTCTCCTTGCACGAAAGAGTATGACGTGATTCCCAAAGAAAAATTGTTTCTCGTAAAATTACCATCGTTATTCCTTTACTCTCTCTCTTTCTCTCTCTCTCCCTCTTCTTCGCTTAAAGAAAAATTCTTCACTTTTAATAGAAAGCTCCATACTTTTTCCCTGATATACTTTTAAGTCTTTTATTAATTCTCGCGCCTTAAAGGTTTTTCTTATACATACCCTTTTAAAGTAAAAGTTTGTTGAAATAAAAAAAAAAAAACACCGAATGCATTGTACCTCTCTTTTTTTTAAGTTTCAGATTTAATTTTTTTTTTCTTCTTGTCCTTAATAAGCGTATCGATTTTTACATTTTATCTTTATTCTATACCCGTTGTTTCGCTTTGGTGAAAATGATAATAGTTAATTCCTACAATGTCGTCGTTCTCCTCCTCCTTCTTCTTTGCTTTCGAGTCGAGGAATAAGACAGAGGCGAAAGACTGCATACTAATTTTTTTTTTTCGCGTATACCAACACGTCTATTCTGAACGATTCACGTGATGTTGCATTTGCAGTGTCGTTGTCTCTTTGTGTAAAAAAAAGAAACAAAAATAAATGAAAAGATGGAGAGTAAAAAAAAACGACTCATTTCTCCAACTCATCCTCACTAATCCCGAATAAGCCAAGATGAGTTTACTTCACGCTCTATTGCCTCGAGCCCAAGTCGCTGACTTTAATACACCAGATGCTCAAAGCACAAGTAGAAAATAAACAAACTTTATATCCTACTCTAGCTTAGAAGAAGGAGAGAGATTCTTTACACATATTTTTCAAAAAAAAAAAAAAAAAAAAACTGCCAACTCTTTTCGACAATTTCAACTCTTTAGCGCAATGACCGTGTTGTTAGTTAGTAGCTGACAAACTGAAGCCGTTTCTCAATTATTAGGAAAAAATTAGGGGAAAAAAATTTGTCAGTACTCACTTACCGTCTATAGCTACTTACTGTTAGTATTCACTTAGTCTGTATATTCGCTTATCGTTAGTATTCAGTTACCGTCTATATAATCACTTACCGTCACTAGACACTTATCGTCAGAACCCACTTACCGTCAGTACTCACTTATTGTGAATACCCACTTATCGTCAGTAGTCAGTTACCGTGTCTGTATTCGTTTATCGTCTGTACCTACTTACCGTCATTAATCACTTACCGTTTATATATTTTCTTATCGTCAGTCGTCACTTACCGTCTGCATATTCGCTTATCGTTAGTATTCAGTTACCGTCTATATAATCATTTACCGTCACTAGACACTTACCGTCAGTATCCACTTACCGTCAGTACTCACTTATTTTCAATACCCACTTATCGTCAGCAGTCACTTACCGTGTCTGTATTCGTTTATCGTCAGTACCTACTTACCGTCATTAATCACTTACCGTCAGTAATTACTTACCGTTTATATATTTTCTTTTCGTCAGTCGTCACTTACCGTCTACATATTCGCTTATCGACAGTACTCACTTACCGTCTTTATAATCACTTATCGTCAGAACCCACTTACCGTCAGTGGTCACTTACGGTCTATGTAGTCACTTATCGTCAGTAGTGTTTATCTTCAGTGATTACTTATCGTCTGTATAGTCGCTTATCGTCAGTATTTATTTACCGTTTACATAGTCATGTACCGTCAGTAGTCACTTACCGTTAATATTGACACATACCGTCAGTAGACACTTATCGTCTATAGAGTCGTTTACCGTTTATATAATAACTTACTGTCAATTATTTACTGTAAATTACTAATTTTTTTGGAGAAATTAGCACTTACCGTTTGTTGTCACTTACCGTCAATTAATACATACCTTTGTTTTATTGTTTTTTATCCCTGATTATATATCCACTAAGTGATTTTTGACAGTTTTATCAACGGAAACTATTTATTGTCAACAATCCATTGTAAATGAATAACGACGGTAAGTGATAGTTGACGGTAAGTGTCATTAAATAGTAATCAGACGGTAAAAAATACTAGTTCGTAAATTGTAATTTACATAGTGATTGACAAATTAACAATCACAGTAAGTGGTAATATTGACAGTAAACAGTAAGTGTCACTTACTGTCGTGAGAATTAACGGTAAGTGATCAAGTTTCAAGTGCATCAGAAAAAAAAATGGAAAAAAATTGTCTGAATCAAAATCTCATTTTTTTTTGTTTTTCTCGATAGCAGTTTGAAAGTTGGTTTGGATCGCTTTAAAAATTGAAAATTCGCGCATACGGTCGTCGTCTCAAGGAGAAAAATAACTTTCGTATTGAAATGAGGACCAAAGTATAGTTTCACTTGGTGTTCTCTTCTCGGTATTGGTTGGAGGTTTTCGTCCAAGTTACTGGCGCATTTACATCTCCATTTACGCGCAGAACGAACGATGGCCGTTGAAACCAAAGACAAGAGAAAGAGAGAGAGAAAGAGAGAGACGTGAGTTTGCAAAGTTTTACCCGCAAGGCATTAAGCACACACACTTTCATTGGGCCTATAGCTATCACACACCACAAAAGACGACATTTACGATCTCAACTTTTGGCGTTAAAACAATAATCGCCGTTTGCTCCATTCCCCCTTATCACCGCATATGTTCGGCAATAGTTTCGATCAATGACCGAAAATTCACCTCACTATATATATTGACCAATTTAAATTTTGTTTGTTACTTATTCTTATAATGAGAGAGAAATTTAATTTCCCACCTGTATAATATAACGTTTGTGATAGTTAGTAAACTAACATTTTTTTTCAATTAAGAAAAGTATTTATTTTTAATTTTTGTTACCTACTAGCAATTTAATAATACAAAAATTTATTTAATACAAACATATAAACAGCATTTTAATAAAGAATTTCATATTTAATTAAAATTTTATTCAAAAAGGAAACCAAATAAACGTGTATTTCAATTGAAAATTTTATTTTTAAAAATTATATTTAATTAAAAATATATTTAAAGTTGAAATGAAACAGTTATTAAAAAAAAACTGTTATTAACTGTATATTGTTTATGCCTGAATAAACCCGTGTTTTACTACTGGTAGAATTATTAAAATTTAACAAGTCTTACTAAACATTTACTTGTACTACTGTTTATTCTATAAATTCAAAGTCCGAGTAAAACCTATTTATACTACTAATAATACAAAAATTTTAAAAAGTCTGACTAAATATTAACTTTTACTACTAATTTTTGTATTTTATAATTAAGTCCAACTGAATGTGATTTATACTACTTATAAAATTATCAAAAAAAAAGTCTGACTAAGTATTGACTGGTACTACTGACTACTTGTACTACAAATAAAATTACAAAAATTTAAAGTCTGATTAGATATTTACTTGTACTACTGATTTTCTAATTTTATTACTTTACGTCCGACCGAAAATCGATTTATACACAGAAAATTATAAGGTATTAAAATAAGCTGCAACGCTTATTTATTATTTTAATCTAATTTTGCTTATTTTAATACCAAAATGGATTAAAATAAGCAAAATTGGATTAAAATAAAGAAGCGTTGCAGCTTATTTTAATGCCTTTTAATTTTCTGTGTACTACTAATAAAATTACAAAATATAGAAAGTCTGACTAAATATTGACTTGTACTACTGATAAAATTATAAAAAATTTAAATAGTCTGACTAAATATTAACTCGTACTACTGTTTTTCTAATTTTATTATTTTATGTCTGACAAAAAGTTTATACTGCTTAAAAAATTACAAAAAAAAGTCTGACTAAATATTGTTTTATACTACTGTTCTTTGAATTTTAGAAAGTTCGACTAAATAATGACCTGTACTACTGATTTCCGAATTTAGTCATTATGTCAGGCTAAATTCAATTATATATCTACTAAAAAAAATCTTCCACATCAAAATTAGAGTGTCTGACTAAACATTGATCAAAATATACAATACCTGGATTATTTCTATACTTTTCAAAATACATAAATATGCTAAACACAATTTCAAGTGATCGTCTACATTTTTCTTTTTCTCTTTTTTTTTTGTTGAAAAGATTAATCCCTTTTAAGCAGGTGGGAAACGATAATCGCCGAGTTTAAACTAAGGTCTTGAGAAATCGTTTAGTTTGTATAATAAAAAAAAAAGAAAAAAAAAAGTTTCCTGTAGGGGGATTCTCGAGTTTGAGGGTGCGAATGATGGTATATAGTAAAATAAAAGTAGATAGTGGTATGGATATATACTGTGATACTGCTATATATATATATGTGTTGCGCGCATAGTTACCACTGTGCGCGTATATATAAATCTAAGCTGTTCTGTTTCTTTATTTACCTCATCTTTTCTCCTAAAGGTTTTACCTTAATCTATCTCCATTAAGTATCCCCTCTCTCTCTCTCTTTCTCCTTCTCTGTTCACCGTCAGCTTTGCTCTGTTAACACCAGGAAACCTTTCTAAAACTAGATGGCAAAGAAGGAGAGGAAAACATTAAAGTTTTACGCATGCTAGACAACACTTCTCTTTTGCGGATACTATACCGAGGACTCACCTATTCTAACCTTAAAAAGCTTTTCAATAAAAAAAAAAGAGAGAGAAAGCCCCCTCCCCCCTTCGAAAAAGGAATTCTTTGTCTATGCGATTAATTCTTAAAAGTTTCAAGTTTCGAAAGATTTCTCTGAAAAAAGATTTTTTTTCTAGAATCAAAATAAATTTTAACCTAAAAAGTCACATTTTATTCTTCTGCAAAATAAATACCTTTTTTTGCAAGCAACCGTTACCATAAAAAAAATGTTAATTTTTTATAAAAATAATAAACTGTTTTGCGTAATTTTCTTTTTTTTACTTTTCTCTGTTACTACAAATAAATAAAAAAAAAACTTTTTCTTTTTCTAGGCATTGTTGACTAGTTTCTACTACGAAATTTCAGCGGACAGAAAATATTTGCTCCTAGCTTCGGCCTATCAAAAGGTGAGTAATTTCATTATTTCTACACTCAAAAAAAAAAGAAAACATTTATTTGATTCAAATAATCGGTTACTTATCAAATATTTACTTGAACCAAATAATTTTTAAATTTGAATCAATATTTTCTGCAAATACTAAATTGATTGAAATAAAAATTATTTGCCTCAAGTAAATATTTGATAATATTCAAATAATTGATTATTTAAATCAGAGTAATTAATTTTCAGTGTATTAAAAAAAATATTCATAATTTTAACATTAAAATAATTAATCTCAATTCGACTTTTTTTTTGTGTGGAAAATTTCGATTTAAAACGAAAAGAATGAAAAATGCATTTTTTTTTTGTTTTTGTTTACTTTTACCACCAAAACGCGATTTGAATATAAATGGAATTAAAGTAGGAAGAGACAGAGATAGATAGAGAGAGAGATGTAGATGTTAAAGAAGTGCGTGGCAACATTTTTTTTTTTATTTTTGGTTGCTGTCAAATTTTTCGGAGACTTGGAACGCACGATTTGCAAATTTCATCAATCGAGAGAGGCGCGTATGTGTGTGTGTGTTAGTTAACAAAAATTTTGCGGGCCAGTGAATGCTTGTGGTATCAACGTCAATTGGTTCACTATATACGTTGACAGTTGACATTTGCATGCGAACGATGAACTTTAGGCAGAGCGCACAATGGTCCCTGATTGCATTCGTGTAACGCACTTTGCTGATTTTGCTTTATCAGCGTTTCAACAGTTCTTTAGAATCCAAATGTATCGCTTTAACGTTAAAACAATTAATTTAACCTTTCTTTTCTCTCTTTTTTAACCGGGATTTTATTTTTACCTTTTCCTTAAATTCTCTGTCTTTTTCTCTCGTGAATTTTTTTTATTTTAAAAATAAATAATATTAATTAATATTTAGTATATTAATATATTATTATAATTATTATATTATATTATATTATATATTTTATAATTATATATTATTATAAATATTTAAAAAATTGTAATTAAAATAACTTGTGTTATAAAAATGAATTAGAAGATTTTAATTTTAAAAAAACATGAAGCCATCAATAATGAATTGAAAGAGATTAAATTAATTATATATTGAATTTATAGAATTAGGTAAAGAGATTTATTAAATCAGTTTTAGTTTATTAAAACAGAAATCAGATGAATTTTCTATATGCTTTTTAATATATTACTTTATATATGTGTGAAAAATAACATGTGAAATTAAAGAAGGAAATAATAATTTTCAGTTATTATTACTGATTTACATTTTTAGAATTTTCCATGACGAAAAGAGAAATTGTGCAATAAATTTATTTTCACACTTGTGATTAAAATTATATGTAGGTTATAGAAAATTTATTGGATTATTGTAAAATTTTAATGTTGAATTATTATTCACTTTATTATTATTTATAAATGTTCAGTTTATAATAATTTTATTAGCGTCAAAATTTATTTCCTTTTATTTATTGAAAATAATTTAGAGAAACTCTTTTCAATTGAATTTTCAAATATTTACCTACTTGATGAAGCAATATTTTGAAATACAGAATAGTTTCTAGTTGTACAAAATTGAATTAAATTCTCAAATAAAAAAAATCCAGACACGAAGAATCGAACCCAGGTCCTTGCTTTTTGAAATCGAGTACCCAAGCCTCTCAGCTATCTCACATCTTAATATCCCCTTTTGAGAACTTTATAATAATACTTTATTTTTATAACAACAATTTGAACATTGTTTTAAAAAAATAAAAGAAAGCATCGTTGAAAGTTTCGATTTAATTGAATACAATAGTTTCGGACATTTATAATCCGAAAGGAAATATATTATTCGAAGGGGAAAGTTTACTTTATGAATTTAGGGAATTCGTAAAATATACAAATATAAAGGGAATAACAACACACACAAGCTAATCCAAATTCACGCAAGTTTACATTCCCTCAGTTTGTGTGTGTTTACGTCAGCCGACGAATTGGATTGCTCATGTGAAATCCTGAATTACCGTCTGTGCGGTTTGTCCTATATATATATATATAAAGGACATACGGATTTCATTGGAACGCCTTGTAGGAACACGTGCTTGGGACGGTTACGTGAGTTTTCCCCCTTTTTGGTCGACATATAAGGGTCGTCTAGCTGCAGTGCTACGCTATAAAGTGGGCGGTTTTTCAGATAGAGAGAGAGAGAGTAGAAAAGGATCCCGAAAATATCGGGAGAAAGATCCTGAATTTCATTTTCTATTTGAGGCGTCTTTTGTCTCTCTTGAGAGACTTTAGAAAGGCCTTTTTATGATCCTCTTGAATACACCTGATTGGTCAAAAAATGTTGCTAGCAAGACGTGGGTCCACTTAGTGTCAACCTTCCTCAAAAATGATGTCAAAGTATTCCTCAGTGGCTTAAAAGGGGTCCCTCTTCTTTACACGTTCCATTTTATCAAGTGGATATTCCTATTTTCCACACTTTTGGAAATAAAAAAAAAATTCTTTTCGCATATTTCTGATGCAAATATTGACTCTGAAATATATTTTTATTTTTAAAATTATTTTTAAATTAAACTAGTAGGTTAAATTTTGCTAATAGTTTTTCCTTAAAATTTTGTATATACAATAAATATGGAAATGTAGAATGTGTACATGTGAAACATATTTAGATAGATGTATAAAGAGCGATAGAAACAAAGTGAACAAGAGATAAACATTTTATGTCCCTGTAAAGTGAATTACTATATAGGACGGATTGGTACTGCCATTTAGATTGATAATTCAAATTGTGCATTCACTCTTGGTCGATTAATTACCATAGAGTTGTGGTGTGAATTTTCCCAGAGATCAGAATACTGTCAACCTATATACTGTCAATCAATTTTCACTTGATTAACAATGATCCAACATAATAGGCCTCAATTGAAACTGGAAACTGAATTCTATCGCAAAACCTTTTAATATTTCATTCTTTTCATTTTTTTTTTTATAAATAATAAAACTTTTCCATTTTATATTATAGAATATATAAATGGTATTTATTAACAATTTAATTGTATATTAGATAAATGAATGAGTTTGCATTTAAATGAAGGAGTTAAATAAACAAAATGAAATTTAGTTAGATACCTTTGATCTGAAACGTAACTTCCACTTTCCAACGTGTCTGAGAACTATGAGTAAATTCTAACTCGCTCGAGGTCTGCTTATTAAACTAACAATGAAATATTAAGTACAGTCCTAAGTCTGAATATTTATGAGATTTAGATTAAATTAAATTTTCAGAACTACAAAACTTTGTTTCCTTTCATAATTATTTGAAAACAAATATTCAAAATGGATAATTGTCAGCAAAAAAAAAAAACGAAATTAATAAAAATTTTATATATATAGTTATGATTCACTGTGGTATTAATTACTGAAATTTGACACACTTAATTGCAAACAGAGCAAGTTTAATTCCTTCTTCACTCAACTTGCCAAATAACTTTCCACTTTCCTTAATAATAATTTACGCGATCCCCTGTGGAACGTAAGCTTCGCTTGGAAGATCACATTTACCAAAATGTCAGTAAATTTATAAAGTTTCGTACGTATTTAAGGTGTCAAGAACTTAGTAAGGATGTTTAAATTTATCAAAAAAAAAAAAAATTTTTTTATTTTTTTCTCCTAAAATAACATCTTTTGATTATTTTCAAATACAGGAGATAACATTTCTGTATATACATATATATATATATTTATGTGGAAAATTGATTGTTATTTGTCGTGAAATTTATATCATATTTCTTGTTTAAGTCTCTTTCAATTTTGAGGGGGTTTTGATGTGAAACTAAGCCCTTCCTCACAATAAAGCTGGACACTGTTCGAAATCCTTTATAATCCACAAACAATACCGACCAAGTAAGCTCTCATTTTGACATTAATAATGCTCTAGTGACACATTCAGGATTCCCACGCTAAAGGATTATTATCTAGCGTTTCTTGTCATAAAAGCCAAAATCTAAGTTCGTTTGTTTTTTTAATTCCATGTAAATCAAAGACACAGAGAATAATTTATTATATTAGAAAAAAGTTATAATGAAAATTTCAATTGTTTTCAAAGAAAAAGAAATAATGAATTTTTCAATGAATTATTTTAAATTCTAAATCATATAGAAATAAAGCAAATTATTTTGTGATAAAATAATATTTTTAAAAAGTTAAAAATGAAGATATAAAAATTACCGGCACAGAAATCTACCCTACCGACTGCTGGTAAAATAGGAAAATGAAAATATATAAAATTACCGACACAGAAATCTACCTTACCGACTGATGGTAATTCAGGAAATGAAGATATAAAAAATTACCGACGCAAATCTGTTTTATCATCAGTCGGTATTGTAGATATCTATGTCGGTAATTTTTTTTATCTGCTTTACCATCAGTCGGTAAGGTAGATTACTGTGTCGATAATTTTTTTATGTTTATATTTCATATGTACGCTTATGTTTGTGCTTATGTGTTGAATGTCGAAGTAAATTTTGCCAAATATTGTTATTATAAGGATGTTTGTTTAATTGTTGTGTTGTCGGTGAATATGTTGGAAGACAAATAAATATTTGTTTAATAATTCAAAGATACAGAGAGAGAGAGAAACTATTTAACTGGAATATTCTCTTTTTAAGAGTATATAATCATGTTTGTATTCTAGTTTATCTAATATATAAAGGTATATGAATGTTGATACGAGCATTTATATAGATATAGTTAAACGCACATGTTTCAAAGGATCGTTAACGTAATCGCACATCAGTTATACGAGTAGTGTACGTGGTTTCAATGAGATATGGAGCTTGATTTTCAAGTAATATATTGATTATCGCATAATATAATATTAACATTAGTATCAAACAAAATATTTCTCTGATTGAACTTGTAAAAATTTTTTATAAATAATTTTTTAGGCTTTTGATTAAAATTTTGATCTCTAATCTATTTTTTTTATATGCACAAAGTATATATATATATATACATTTGTTAATTATATATTTTTAATGCCTTTTAATAAAATTACAAAGTATTTTTAACGTTTTGTTTTTTGTAATTTATTTTAAAATTTTAATTTATACTAAAGGTATTAAAAACATATATTACATATAAAAAGGGGGATTATATTCTTTATTATTAAATTTTCACAATGTAATATTTCGTTAATTTAAAAATCATAAAAAAAAGTTCATCAGAAACGTGTATGAAAAAAGGATTCTCTATATATATATCGATAGAATTAGAGAAGTACAAATATCGATTTTTAGAGAGAAAGAGAGGAACAAGTAAAATAAGCTTCCTTTGAAGGTGATTTTTTAAAGGAATTCCTTTTATTCTCCAATTTTTTTGATCTATTTTTCTATTTTTAAATTTCTCTTCTTTTTTCCAGCTTCAATTTCAAAGTTATTGTTATATTAATTTTTCATTGAAATCGGTAAATAAAAAAAATATTTGTTTACCCATTTAGCAAAAAAAGGGAATTACTCATCTTTTTACACAGGAAACGAAGTAAATGTTTTGTCATACAGACATTTGAATAATGTCAGTTACATTGAAAATTAATCATAAACAATTGAAAAAAAATCCAATGAATTCTGTGAGCTTTCACTATTTTTGATTTATGTCCATTAGGGATGTTGAAAAACACACACGCACAGACACACATGGATTTTAAAATTTTAGATCGCATTTTACAAATGCGAAGTGTAACAGCTTTTGTAAAATTGAATCCATGCGTGAAAAATGAGATCGCAACGTTGGCAAAAAAAAAAAAAAAAAAAGATGAATTAATCCGGTGCTTATCTGCAGCAAGCTTTACATGAAACGGGCGCTTATCCCCCTACGTTCATCTCTGCGTTCATAGTGTCAATCTGTAATTTATTACATCGAGCGTCAAAATCGAGTTGCGTATTTTGTTTGTTGTCCTAACGTTTGTATATCAGAAAATTAAAAAAAAAATTATTTTAATTAAATACTCTTTTATCTTTCGAATTTATTTAATCATTTTTGCGTGTGTAAGATTTAATAAAGAATTTTCTTTATTTATTTAAAAATTCAAATCATTAAATTTATTATAGAGAAAGAATATCAAAATTTTCACTATAAATGGGGAAAACTTTTAAACGGAAAGAAACAAAATTTACTTTTTTTTGTTGATATATATATGTGAAACTACCATGCGGGTATATCCCTTATTTGTCATTTCACTAATTGTCAACTGTCCCGGTCTTTTTTCATTTCACTGAAGTTAAACAATTTTTTTTTTTTGTTGTAAAACGTTATTGAGACTTCATTTTAATTAACCTTTTATTTGCAAACGTTCGAACCAAATATAATCTATTTGAATTAAATAAAAATACATTTATCTCAGTGCTAAATAACTATTTGTTCAAAATAGATGTTGACATATAGGAGCATTTTTTCTTCAAATAAATTATTTTAACCAAATAAATTTAGCTCAATTATATTTTTTATTAATTTTATGGTTTTATTTTTTATTAATTTTTTTTATATATAAAATAAATAAAATAATTTTAAAAAATTTATAGATTCTCTTCATTAGTTTCATATTTATTGTGGTTAAGAATTCTCAAGTGAAAACTACATAACAATAGTTGATTGAAACAGCTCTCTCTCTAACTCTCTGTCTTGAAACTTGAAGGCATCACTGTGTTAGCCAAATTTTGAAACGAATACATTAGCGAGCTTTGCATTTCACCACAAGAACATATGTATAATATACGAAGAGGTATAATCAGCTAGAATACAACAGATGAAATCTTCGAGTTTGAGATGCGCGCGCGAAAGATGAGAAACTGGAACAAGTGGAAAGGCGGAACTGATTATGATAATGGATTGCTTCAAGACAAACAGAATTCACATTTGCACTACACATCTTCGAGAAAATATATAAGCTACTTTTCATGCTACTCAAAAAATACATAAAATTATAATATTTGTATAGAATTTGTATTCTCTTTCTATTCCTAACAATTTTATAATTTCAAATATTATGAAAAAGCAAATAAACATGTTAAACCATATAATAATAATAATAAAAAACATTATACAAAATTTTTTTAAAATTATTAAAAGCACCTGTGTTGTATTTTTTGTACTCTTTTTAAATTTTTCGTTTATTTTATTTATTTATTAATTAACCCTTCCCTAAAAATAGAGCATATAAATAACTACACATACGCTTATTCAAAACATTCATTGATTTGAAAGTTTTTCAATGAAATTTAAAAGAAATATTTAATTTCAAGTAATAGGAGAACATAAAGATGGCGGAGTGTCCTCTAAATTTAATTTAAAATGACTGCGCATGCGCCTATTTCAAATATTTAAATGTTTGGATTCTTTTCCAATGGAATTTAAAGGAAATTTTTAATTTTAAGTATCAGGAGAACATAAAGATGGCGGAGTGTCCTCTAAATTCAATTTAAAATGACTGCGCATGCGCGTATTTCAAATATTTAAATGTTTTGATTCATTTTCAATAAAATTTAAAAGAAATATTTAATTTTAAGTATCAGGAGAACATAAAGATGGCGGAGTGTCTTCTAAATTCAATTTAAAATGACTGCGCATGCGCCTATTTCAAATATTTAAATGTTTTAATTCATTTCCAAAGGAATTTAAAGGAAATTTTTAAATTCAAGTATCAGGAGAACATAAAGATGGCGGAGTGTCCTCTAAATTTCATTTAAAATGACTGCGCATGCGCGTATTTCAAATATTTAAATGTTTTGATTCATTTCCCATGGAATTTAAAGGAAATTTTTAATTTTAAGTATCAGGAGAACATAAAGATGGCGGAGTGTCCTCTAAATTTCATTTAAAATGACTGCGCATGCGCGTATTTCAAATATTTAAATGTTTTGATTCATTTTCAATAAAATTTAAAATAAATATTTAATTTTAAGTATCAGGAGAACATAAAGATGGCGGAGTGTCTTCTAAATTCAATTTGAAATGACTGCGCATGCGCCTATTTCAAATATTTAAATGTTTTGATTCATTTTCAATAAAATTTAAAAGAAATATTTAATTTTAAGTATCAGGAGAACATAAAGATGGCGGAGTGTCCTCGAAATTGAATTTATAATGACTGCGCATGCGCCTATTTCAAATATTCATTGTTTTGATTGTTTTCCAATCGAATTTAAAGGAAATTTTTAATTTCAAGTATCAGGAGAACATAAAGATGGCGGAGTGTCTTCTAAATTTAATTTAAAATGACTGCGCACGCGCCTATTTCAAATATTTAAATGTTTTGATTCATTTTCAATAAAATTTAAAGGAAATTTTTAAATTCAAGTATCAGGAGAACATAAAGATGGCGGAGTGTCCTCTAAATTCAATTTAAAATGAGTGCGCATGCGCCTATTTCAAATATTTAAATGTTTTGATTCATTTCCCATGGAATTTAAAGGAAATTTTTAAATTCAAGTATCAGGAGAACATAAAGATGGCGGAGTGTCCTCGAAATTGAATTTATAATGACTGCGCATGCGCCTATTTCAAATATTTAAATGTTTTGATTCATTTCCAATGCAATTTAAAGGAAATTTTTAAATTCAAGTATCAGGAGAACATAAAGATGGCGGAGTGTCCTCTAAATTCAATTTAAAATGACTGCGCATGCGCCTATTTCAAATATTTAAATGTTTTGATTCATTTCCCATGGAATTTAAAGGAAATTTTTAAATTCAAGTATCAGGAGAACATAAAGATGGCGGAGTGTCCTCGAAATTGAATTTATAATGACTGCGCATGCGCCTATTTCAAATATTTAAATGTTTTGATTCATTTCCAATGCAATTTAAAGGAAATTTTTAAATTCAAGTATCAGGAGAACATAAAGATGGCGGAGTGTCTTCTAAATTCAATTTAAAATGACTGCGCATGCGCCTATTTCAAATATTTAAATGTTTTGATTCATTTCCAATGGAATTTAAAGGAAATTTTTAAATTCAAGTATCAGGAGAACATAAAGATGGCGGAGTGTCCTCGAAATTGAATTTATAATGACTGCGCATGCGCCTATTTCAAATATTTAAATGTTTTGATTCATTTCCCATGGAATTTAAAGGAAATTTTTAAATTCAAGTATCAGGAGAACATAAAGATGGCGGAGTGTCTTCTAAATTTAATTTAAAATGACTGCGCACGCGCCTATTTCAAATATTTAAATGTTTTGATTCATTTTCAATAAAATTTAAAGGAAATTTTTAAATTCAAGTATCAGGAGAACATAAAGATGGCGGAGTGTCCTCTAAATTCAATTTAAAATGACTGCGCATGCGCGTATTTCAAATATTTAAATGTTTTGATTCATTTTCAATAAAATTTAAAGGAAATATTTAATTTCAATTATCAGGAGAACATAAAGATGGCGGAGTGTCCTCTAAATTTCATTTAAAATGACTGCGCATGCGCGTATTTCAAATATTTAAATGTTTTGATTCATTTTCAATAAAATTTAAAATAAATATTTAATTTTAAGTATCAGGAGAACATAAAGATGGCGGAGTGTCTTCTAAATTCAATTTGAAATGACTGCGCATGCGCCTATTTCAAATATTTAAATGTTTTGATTCATTTTCAATAAAATTTAAAAGAAATATTTAATTTTAAGTATCAGGAGAACATAAAGATGGCGGAGTGTCCTCGAAATTGAATTTATAATGACTGCGCATGCGCCTATTTCAAATATTCATTGTTTTGATTGTTTTCCAATCGAATTTAAAGGAAATTTTTAATTTCAAGTATCAGGAGAACATAAAGATGGCGGAGTGTCTTCTAAATTTAATTTAAAATGACTGCGCACGCGCCTATTTCAAATATTTAAATGTTTTGATTCATTTTCAATAAAATTTAAAGGAAATTTTTAAATTCAAGTATCAGGAGAACATAAAGATGGCGGAGTGTCCTCTAAATTCAATTTAAAATGACTGCGCATGCGCCTATTTCAAATATTTAAATGTTTTGATTCATTTCCCATGGAATTTAAAGGAAATTTTTAAATTCAAGTATCAGGAGAACATAAAGATGGCGGAGTGTCCTCGAAATTGAATTTATAATGACTGCGCATGCGCCTATTTCAAATATTCATTGTTTTGATTGTTTTCCAATCGAATTTAAAGGAAATTTTTAATTTCAAGTATCAGGAGAACATAAAGATGGTGGAGTGTCCTCTAAATTTAATTAAAAATGACTGCGCATGCGCCTATTTCAAATATTTAAATGTTTTGATTCATTTTCAATGAAATTTAAAGGAAATATTTAATTTCAAGTATTAGGAGAACATAAAGATGGCGGAGTGTTCTCGAAATTGAATTTATAATGACTGCGCATGCGCCTATTTCAAATATTTAAATGTTTTGATTCTTTTCCAATGGAATTTAAAGGAAATTTTTATTTTCAAGTATCAGGAGAACATAAAGATGGCGGAGTGTCCTCTAAATTTAATTTAAAATGACTGCGCATGCGCCTATTTCAAATATTTAAATGTTTTGATTCATTTTCAATAAAATTTAAAAGAAATATTTAATTTTAAGTATCAGGAGAACATAAAGATGGCGGAGTGTCCTCGAAATTGAATTTATAATGACTGCGCATGCGTCTATTTCAAATATTTAAATGTTTTGATTCATTTTCAATAAAATTTAAAAGAAATATTTAATTTTAAGTATCAGGAGAACATAAAGATGGCGGAGTGTCCTCGAAATTGAATTTATAATGACTGCGCATGCGCCTATTTCAAATATTCATTGTTTTGATTGTTTTCCAATCGAATTTAAAGGAAATTTTTAATTTCAAGTATCAGGAGAACATAAAGATGGCGGAGTGTCCTCTAAATTTAATTTCAAATGACTGCGCATGCGCCTATTTCAAATATTTAAATGTTTTGATTCATTTTCAATAAAATTTAAAAGAAATATTTAATTTTAAGTATCAGGAGAACATAAAGATGGCGGAGTGTCCTCGAAATTGAATTTATAATGACTGCGCATGCGCCTATTTCAAATATTCATTGTTTTGATTCTTTTCCAATCGAATTCAAAGGAAATTTTTAATTTCAAGTATCAGGAGAACATAAAGATGGCGGAGTGTCCTCTAAATTTAATTTAAAATGACTGCGCACGCGCCTATTTCAAATATTTAAATGTTTTGATTCATTTTCAATAAAATTTAAAGGAAATATTTAATTTCAAGTATCAAGAGAACATAAAGATGGCGGAGTGTCCTCTAAATTTAATTTAAAATGACTGCGCATGCGCCTATTTCAAATATTTAAATGTTTTGATTCATTTTCAATGAAATTTAAAGGAAATATTTAATTTCAAGTATTAGGAGTACATAAAGATGGCGGAGTGTTCTCGAAATTGAATTTATAATGACTGCGCATGCGCCTATTTCAAATATTGAAATGTTTTGATTCATTTTCAATGAAATTTAAAGGAAATATTTAATTTCAAGTATTAGGAGAAGATGTCGGGGTAGTCTCTAAATTCAATTCATGTCCGTTTTAAAATTCCAAATGTTATAAAAATGCATAATCTTATCTTAAGCAATTTAAGAATAATAAAAAAACCCCATGTTAACATCTTTTTTAATTTTTAAATACTCTTTTGTTTTATTTTTTTATTAATTAACTAATTAAGTGGTCAGCGTGAGCAGTAATTTCTATTCCCGTTTATTGAGCATGCTTTTATTTAAAATATTAGAAACTAAGCAATGTAAATAATTAAAGAAATAGGATTTAAAAAATAAAAAGCGTTCTGTTCATTATTATTAATTTATTTTAATGTTAAAGCTTTTAATTTTATCCTTTTAAGGTTTTTATTACAGATTTAAAACAATCTTACTGATTTTAACTTAACATTTTGAAACTGTAGTTTTATCATTTTTAATTGAATATTTAGTTTTTCACTAAAATTTAAAAAGTGGTGTCAAAACGTCTTGGCAGAGGATCCAACTTGGAATTTGATGCAACGTGCACACTCTAGGAGTTCTCCTAAACAGGAATTTAGATCAAGTCCAAATTCCGTTTTTTATCAAAAAAAGAGATGGAATATTTGACTAGACAATAATAGTTTTCTCGAGGAATAACAGTAGTATTAATTTCCACTAAATCAGTTCTTAGTCAAAACGTTGACTCAGTTATGTTATAGTTATGCAAAAAAGCACATCGTATAACAAGGGCTCCTCGTGAGAAGCGCCTGCGAATGTTTTCTATACTGTCAGCTAAGAGTAACAATTGTCATTATCAAATATTCCGATGTTGATGTTGTTGTTGATTAGTAGTAGTAGTAGTGGTGGCAGTCGTCATCCTCGTCCATTATCTGAAAAGAAAACATTTCCAAAATTTATTAATTCGTTTTTCTGTAGTCATTATATTAATTGTTTAGTAAATGAATTTGGTTTGTAACCATCTCACCTTCGGCAAATCATTTTTTGATTTTTTGTTTCATTTTTGTAACTGGTGGTGTCCATGTTGAACTGCATCATTCACAATTTTTTTGTGAAAAATCGCCACCGCAGTGTGATTGTTCATGTAACAAAAAATGTTAAATTTTTTTAATTAACAATTTACATAAATAAATTCAAAAAAAAAAATACTTTTATCAATAAGTGGGATAAAAAATAAATTTTATGATAAATAATGAATAAAAAGCATCAATAAATAATTATTTAAAGTTTTTTTTTCTTATTTGTAAATTATTTTTTACAGAAACGAGAAATTGAAAGTATTGGGAAGAAGTTAAAAATACTTTTTTTTACACAATGCTATTAAATAGCGAAAAAAAAAATTTTCTTACCTGCCTGATCGCCACGCCGGGCCCTGATTGGTGGTGATATCTGTTGAATAGGCGGCAGAATTGAAACGACGAGGGGCCGTAATATGATTCGTGGATGATGACCAAGTTGAAACAGCTCCACCATGTAGACGTATTGGTGTGACTTTAACCTTTTCCTGACAAATATTGATGAACAAAAGCCCCACAATTTTCCAATGATTTTTTTTTTACTATTGCATCCCTTGATCCTCCAACTAAAATAAAAAACATTTAAAGTTAATTAAATAAACGAATTTCATAATTTTTAAATGATGAAATATTTTATCCTTACCTGTTCTTGATTTTCGTCTAAAATTAGTAGTAGTAGTCTAACTAGTAGACATCATGAAGAATTTTTTTTTCCCAAGATATTCAATACTTTAGAGATAGCACAATTGTGACGAGACACAATTTCTAACTCTTTGTGCTACATTATTAATAATTAATTGCTGATGAAAGAGGAAAAACTAGTGACAGGTATTCCATTAACGAAACAAGTGCACTGCACACAGGTAGAGCTCATTAATTTAAAGTAACTTCTTCCCCCCCATTCTTTGCGAAAGCAATATTAAGAGAGATGATTTTTTTATTTTATTTATTAACATAATATAGAAAAAAAACTATGTATTGAAATCGATTTATTGAAAATTAATAATTCTTATTTTAAATTTTATTTTCAATTATTGTATTTTTAAATAAATTTTCTTTCAAAATAAAAAATTTGTTAATATTTACAAAAATAATATTACTAATTTATATATTTTTTTTATGAATTTATTTTATTCCTCATTTAATCTAATTTATTCTTTAAGTTGTATAAAGCAATTCTGTTTATTTGAAATAAATATAATTTTTTTTTTTAAATTGACAAACCAATCATGAAATTGTCTTGTACAACTTATTTCATATATCAATTTGGCATTATTTCTCAGAGAGAAAGCTTCTGCTCTTCAAATTGAAAAAGTCGCATTATATATATATATAAGAGAATCGAGAACTAAAATTGTATTTTTACAACAAAGTGAAAAACATTTTTGGTATGTATCGAAGTTAGAAGAAAAACAAAAAAAAAAAAAAACAATATCTGCTGTTGACATTTCACTAAATTTCACGAAAATCTAAATGGAGTGTCAACAATAATATAAACTGATAGTTTTTTTTTTTGAACTTTAAAAAGGCTTTTTTTCAAAAATAAACTTTTTCATCGAAAACACATAGAACTATTTAAAATAATAGTTTTTAATTATTTACAGTAATTTTTCTTTTTACTAACAATTTAAAATACTTATTACTAATTATTTTAAATAAATTTTTCATAAATATTTTTTACTCTTTTTTTTGTTATTCATATTTTCTTTTATCAAAAAGTCACGATTCTATTTATAATTACCTTGAATTAATTTAGTTTTTATAATTAAAAAATAATTTTCCACGTTATCTTCCTATTTATAAAGTTTTAATTCCCTCAAAAAGATTCTTTATAGTTCAGCCATGAAAAAATTAGTTCGATATTGAAATTTTAACAGCGAGAAAACTTTTTTTTTTCTCTTTTAATAAGAAAACAACTAAAAGAGCTTACTTGTCCAGGGATAAAAGTTTGTTTGATGTTTTTTTTTGTAATATTATTAAAGAAATAAAACAAAAAAAAAGACTCTAATGCACAATTTTAACCACAATGAACGAATTTTCCATCCTGTTTCTCAAATATATATATATATATATAAGTTTCGAAGTTCATTTCTTGACTTCCTCTGGCCAATGAACGAAATGTCTATCAGAAAGCTAAGATAAAACCAAAAGCCCTGAGTTTCTTGCGTCGAGCTTTTATCTCAAACTTTACCATTGACTTCCCATTAGAAGGGATGATCTTTCTCTCTCTCTCTTTCTGAGCATTAAACGTCCGGTTTTCTGAACATTTTCCCCTTTAGCACTTCTTAGATCTGATTCTCTCTCTCTCTCTCTCGCATCCTCCTTTTCCTTTTTCATCACGGATTTTCCTGTAAACGGAAACCAATGAACCGAAAAGGTATCCAGATATGCCTTCTTCAACCCTATAGACTAAAATTATATATACATATATATACTTTTTTCCGAACGTGCCATTCATACGCGCTTTGAATATATATTTCACAAGGAAATCTTATCATGTCTGAAAATAAAAATTTTTACAATTTTTTTTTATTTAAAAAAAACTTTACTTTTTACTAATAAATCTTTTTTTTTTTATTTATCTTTTCATTAAGGACACATTTATATACGGTAATGCAGACATAAAAAAAATATATTTAATTGACAGTTAAAAAATGAAAATATTACACTGAGAAAAATGTTTAGTCAGAGCAACCAAAATTTGGTTGGGCCAACAAAAAAATTTTGTTGGTATTTAAGTAATCAAACTATTTGTTTGAGTCAACCAAAAAATTTGGTTGAGTGTTTTTTGTTGGCATAACAAAAATGTTTGGTTAGCTCAACCAAATTTTTTTTTGTTAGGTCAACAAAAATATTTGGTTGATCAAACAAACAGTTTTTTTTTTAAATTAAAAATTTTATTCTACCTTATCTCTTTTATTTATTTCATTATTTATTTATTTTTTGGTTAGGATAAATTTTGGTTAGGACAACAAACGATCATTTGGTTTTTTAGACCAAACTATTTTGTTGTATTAAAAATTTTCAACCAAATAATTTTGTTGGATTAATCAAATGTTTGGTTGAGATAACTCTATGACTTTGTTTCAGCCAACCAAAATTTGGTTACAAGAACCAAAATTGTCTAATCAAACAATTTTGTTGCAATCACTAAATTTTTTTTTTCTCAGTGTATTATATTAATAGAATATTTTTTTGGCGCCTATTTAATATTAATTAATTAAAAATTTATTTAATACCTAATTGAAATAAAATCAATCATTGCAGAAAAATTGAAAGGAAGAGATTTCTATAATAAAATATTAGGATTCTGTATAGAAACTAAAAAATTCATCCATTGCGTTTATGTAAAATTGGCACCGTCTGGCCGGATGTAAATTTTTTTTTCTCTCTCTCTCTCTCTTTGTGTGTAAAATAAGGTTTGCGCGCCGCTAGACGTTGCGATTGGAATAAGGTCCATTTACATATATTTTCGAGTTTCACGGTAACATTGCCAGAGGGACTCTATATAATATATAATCCCATCCAATATACGAGTTACAAATTAATTTAAATTGTTAGCTGAGTCAAAATTCAGGCAAAAAGACTGAAATCCGTAACGCTAAATACAAAATTCAAAAGAGAATGCGGTTTGACCGCAAAAATGTTTGCGAAATTCTTTATACACACTCAACGCACGACAATTTGACTTTGCATTTTCCAAGTCGAAATTAATTTGTCGTTTAGAATTACATTCAATGCTTCTCTCTCTCTTTTCTCTGCGATTCCCTCGAAAGCGCGCACGGAATTCGAAATACTTTGAAAACTTAAGTAACTGTGGTTTTTACCCACAAACGTTAATTGTACCAGGAGCTGATTAAGAAACAGAACAATCCCATTAAGCCAAGTTTTAATCAGATGAAAAATTCTAATTGTTTTTCTTCTTATGACTCTATCCGAGAGGCAAATCTTCGGTTTATTGTTTATAATTAAAAGTAAAAAATATATATTTTGTTTTACTATTTTTTATTGAAAATTAATTTTTTTAATTTAATATCAAATTAATATTAATATTTACTAAATTAATATTAATTTTTTATTCGAATTTGTATTCGTAATAAAAAAAAAAACCAAGTGCAAAAAAAAGCGTAGGAAAATAATTTGATACGTTATATAGTTTAGAGAATTGGACCCGATGAAAGAGAGAGAGAGAGAGAGAGTGAGTTAACAGATACGAAGAGTGATTTGCTCGTGAGAATCGAAAATATAGCTTTTGGGAAATTCGAGTTACCGAGAAATCAGTTACGCGAGTGGTTATGTCATCTGTAAAACGATATTAACTCCTATCTACCATTAACTTCACGTAATTTTCGAATCCCTCCAATTTCCTCTATGTCGAATCATTGACGCAATTTCTCGTCACGATCCAAATGACTTTAAATTTCAAACACAAATTCTTTGACAATTTCTAGAAAAAAAAATAATTAACAAAAAAAAATGTTTTCCATGAAAAAAAAAAGGAAAATATTTTCCTCTTGGAAAAATATATAACAGAATTTCGAGTAAAGAAAAGGAAATTATTAATCTGGACCAACACACTCACACACACACATGTGAAAATGGCGTTATTCTGATCCTATCAGAATAACGTGATTTATGGTACTATGTTGAAAGAGTTAATGGAGGCAAAATAGCCGTGGAGCACCACCATGAATCCTTCGCCGCATATCGGCAAACATTATTGATGAGGTTTGATACTAAGCGATATCTCGGTTCGCGTGTAGTTATAATTTATTGGACGAGAAAGGAAAGGACCATTAATTGGCCACTGTGGAAAATGAAAATGCATTTTGTCCCTTGGTCCTAAAGAACAATAGAAAAATAATTGCAGGATACACACACACTTTCTCTCTCTCTCTCTTTACCCGCAATTGTTTTTTTTTTATTCGTCGCTCCTTTTTTTTTTTTGTTTTTCATTTCAAAAATTAATGAAAAATATCGATTAAATTCTCATTGAACTGTGAAAAACTTGAATATTCATATATATAATTTTTCTCCCCCTATGAGAAAGAAAAATGCTTTTCTAATGAAAAAGAAAACGAGTTTTTAATTGCTGTCTTAAAAAAAAAAAGCGGCACCAATCAATTTTTATCAAATTGCGGTATGGATTTTTATTTATAATAAAAATATACATTCTTATAAATGTACATTTAATAGATTTAAAAAAAAAAATTAATTTCTGCTTCTTTAAAGTAAATGTAATAAAAAAATAAATAAACTGTAAATTCGGAAAAAAATAGAAAACATAAAAAAAAATAGAAGACAAAAAATTGAGAGAAAAGGGGAAAAAAGTAGAGAAAGCTTTTAGGAAATAAAAGGGTTTCTTTCCATTGAAACTGACGATTTTTGTTGTTTGTAAGTAGTAAAAGAGGATTTTGGTCAGACAAGCAGATTTTAGAAAAAGATTAAATAAAAAAAATGGTGCGATTATTGGCTTAAGTGAATATAAACTTTCATTTTCGACGATCACTATGCTTGTTCTAATTATTATTACTATTATTTATTTAAGGAAAATTAATTAATTAAATATTTTCATATTAAACATTAAATATTAAAATTGATATTGAATTTAATTCTTTTATGTAATTAAAAAATTTTATTTTTATTTATTTATAAATAAATAATTATAAATAAATAAATTATACTAATAAAGGTGCCCAGAATGCATTTTTAATTTTCGTATATTTAATTATGGAAAACATTTTTGTTTTCATAAAAAAGTAAAAAATTAATTTACTCACTATGCTTGGCTTCTTTCACTGAATAATGCAAAGCGCATTTCAACTGCTTTTATGTCTTGATTCATTAAATTTTATTTTAAAAAAAATATATATATATATATATAATCCTCTATTAAATTCCAAATTCAATACGAAATCAATCATTGTTCATTTTCAAGTAGATAAGCGGATTTCACTGCATTCAATTTTCATTAAATAAACAAATAAAGTGGTTTTATCGAATCTCTTATTGTTTTCAAATTATTTTTATTATCATTTTACCCTCGAAATGCATATATAATCTAATTTTTTTTCTAGCAATTATGTATAATTACTAGAATGTTAATAATTCTGACAATTCTAATAATTAATTATAATAATAATAATAATATTAGAATTCTACACTGAAAAAAAATTTTATTTGATTCAAATACTCGATTATTTGACAATTATCAAATAAATATTTATTTGTATCAAATAATTATTAGTTGAGTCAATTAAATGGTATTTATTACAAATACAGAAATTATTGGTTTAAATACAATTTATTTAATTCAAATAACAATTATTTGGTTCATGTAAATATTTATTTGATAATAGTCAAGTAATCGAGTATTTCAATCAAATAATTTTTTTTTTCTATGTAATAATTCTAATAATTTTAATAATTAATTTTTATAATAATAATAGTGTAACGAAAATATTTTTTTATTTAAGCGATTGATAGTTGTATTTAGTTTAATAATTTTTAATTTTGAAACAAATTTTTATTAATAAAACTGTGTTCAAAAAAAAAAAAAAAATTTTTTTAAATAATTTTTCGAAACTATTTTGATTAGAAATAAAAAAATAATTTTTATTTCTATAAATAAAAATTATTTCCAATACAAAAAATTTTAATATAATTATAATTTATAAAAATTTGTGTCAAAAAAAAAAGGTGAAAATAAAAATTGATCTCTCTTTCTCTTTGAAAATGATATAAAAAGACGTTCGTTTTTTTTCTTGTCTGTTACAGCTCTACCGACACACATTCCTTGCCCACTACAGAATCGTGAACCTGCAAACTCTGTAAGTAAACGAGCCATGCGCTTATCGCATTTACGATAATCATATTTCAGACTTATTTCGGAGTAAAATTTAGATTTGCATTTTAATCTCTCGCCTTCCACACAACTTCACAATATATATGTGTATTCATGACTGTGTGAGTCTTTTCTCTTTCTCTCTCTCTCTCTCTCTCTCTCTCTCTCTTTCTCTCCTGGTCTAGAAAGTTTTTCACGACATCTTTAACCCTCAACCCCTCAGCGCACAAATTACAAACTGCGCGCAATTTTAATCCTCCTTCTCACTTTTCCACGATTTTTTTGTTGTTGTTGTTTTGTGGGGTTTTTTTTATACGCGACGACCTCTTCGAGGTCCGTTGGCCGCGGCTTTTTATTAATATTAAAGGTGTATACACACAGGTAGCGAGAGTGTTTTCTTCTTCTTCTTTGCTGTTACATAAATATATATACAGCGCAAAATTAAAGGTAACCGCATTTGTGGAAAGAATATAATTTGTGCATCGTTACCTCAGCTATATATATATATTTCGTGTTCGCGAATATTCACGTTAAGAAATGAAGACAGAATAAAAGAAAAAAAAAAGGAAAAAGTTTTTGAAATTGTTTTTCTCGCGCAAAATAAATGTTATAACATTATTTCTCTCAAGAAGCAGAGAGATCCGGAAAACTTTAATTACTATTTGTTTTATACGTTTTAATTAATCTTCCAATGTAACTTGAACGGAAATACTTTTTCACACTTTCTGGTTAATTGAATACTTTTTCAAAATATATACAAAAAGGTATAAGAAAAAGGCAAAGCACTTGGAAAAATATTTACTTGATAGAACGAAAGTTTTTATTGTAATAAAATTAATATGCATTAAAAAAATAAATAAATAAATATGTATAACAAATAAATAAAATAATATAATAAATAAACCGGTTTTTTTAGTTATAAAATGAAAAAAAAACGATAAATCAATAATAAATTTATATTTTTAATTAATGTTTGAAAATTATTAATTATAAGGTTCATCATGTTACGAAATTAGGTAGCAAAATCCATTTGTGGTCAGACAATTGTAACTGCAATATACATAAATTGTCTGCCGTGACATTGGTTTTACTACTGAATAGTAAGTAACGGCAGTGGAAGCTGTCTGTAAGTAGTCAGACAGTATTTCACCATGCCTGACCGTGGGACGCCTTTTCCACTGATACGAGAGGAATGTGAAGAAAAGTACAACACTGCATTTTTGCAAAAAAAATATCTAAAGAAATAAATTTATCTCGAAAATTTAAATTTAAAAAATTTTTTTTTCAAATTTTGGTCCATTGTAGCTCGGATGCTGTTGGTCCATTCAAAAAGTTTCGGATACGATTTTTTATATCATCATTTTTGATTACCTTCTGTGGTATTCCCAAACGTTTTTTTTTGCAAAATAATTTTAAAATTTTTGGTCCATTGAGGCTCGGATGCTGTGGGTCCATTCAAAAAGTTCCGGATACGATTTTTTACTTCACCATTTTTGGATACCTTCTGTAAAATTCCTGAGATTTTATGTCGAAAATTTTAATTTTCGGAATTTTTTGTCCAATTTTGGTCCATTGTACCTCGGATGCTGTTGGCCCATTCCAAAAGTTTCCTGTACAATTTTCGTACAACGACATCTTTGGTTATTTTCTGTGATATAACCGAGATTTTATCTCGGAAATTTATAATTTTGAAATTTTTGGTCCATTGAGGCTCGGATGCTGTGGGTCCATTCAAAAAGTTCCGGATACGATTTTTTACTTCACCATTTTTGGTTACCTTCTGTAAAATTCCTGAGATTTTATGTCGAAAATTTTAATTTTCGGAATTTTTTGTCCAATTTTGGTCCATTGTACCTCGGATGCTGTTGGCCCATTCCAAAAGTTTCCTGTACAATTTTCGTACAACGACATCTTTGGTTATTTTCTGTGATAAAACCGAGATTTTATCTCGGAAATTTATAATTTTGAAATTTTTGGTCCATTGAGGCTCGGATGCTGTGGGTCCATTCAAAAAGTTCCGGATACGATTTTTTACTTCACCATTTTTGGTTACCTTCTGTAAAATTCCTGAGATTTTATGTCGAAAATTTTAATTTTCGGAATTTTTTGTCCAATTTTGGTCCATTGTACCTCGGATGCTGTTGGTCCATTCCAAAAGGTTCCTGTACAATTTTCGTACAACGACATCTTTGGTTATTTTCTGTGCTATAACCGAGATTTTATCTCGGAAATTTATAATTTTGAAATTTTTGGTCCATTGAGGCTCGGATGCTGTGGGTCCATTCAAGAAGTTACGTATACAATTTAGGTATGTATTTCACCATTTTTTGTTACATTCTGTGGTATTCCCAAGAGTTTATGTCGAAAATTTTAATTTTCGGAATTTTTTGTCCAATTTTGGTCCATTGTAACTCGGATGCTGTTGGTCCATACCAAAAGTTTCCTGTACATTTTTCGTACAACGACATCTTTGGTTATTTTCTGTGATATTCCCGAGATTTTATCTCGGAAATTTATAATTTTGAAATTTTTGGTCCATTGAGGCTCGGATGCTGTTGGTCCATTCAAAAAGTTTCCTATACAATTTTCGTAGAACAACATTTTTGGTTACCTTCTGCGATATTCCCGAGATTTTATCTCGGAAATTTTTAATTTTGAAATTTTTGGTCCATTGAGGCTCGGATGCTATGGGTCCATTCAAGAAGTTTCGTATACAATTTAGGTATGTATTTCATCATTTTTTGTTACCTTCTGTGGTATTCCCAAGAGTTTATGTCGAAAATGTTAATTTTCGAAATGTTTTATCGAATTTTGGTCCATTGTAACTCGGATGCTGTTGGTCCATTCAAAAAGTTTCCTGTTCAATTTTTGCAGAAAATATTTTTTTTTCAATTTTAATCAAATAGATTTTTTTCTAATCGAAAGCGCATAAATAAAAATTAATATTACATTATATATTAAATTTTGTTAAATTTCCTTGCGAGTTATCAGAAATATCCATTTTGCAGTAATATTCATTCTCAAGTGAATAGGTAGATATTTTGAGAGTTTCACCCTGTGAATATATATATATATATATATATATATATATATGTATCTAACTACAACTTTTACTTCGTTAGGGTGGTTGTTTTGGTAATCTGTTTGGAAAGGTATGGTTTTGTACATCCGCAAAAGTGGTTATTATCCCATTTGCATTTCAACTGCTTCTCTATTATTTAGGAATAAAGTGCACTTTGAGAATGCAGACCTCATATATAGGTGAAGTTGAACTGATCAAAGGAATCCAAATAATAACGGAATTATATCTTCCCTACTATATTAAATTGTACATACACACAGTGTTACCAAATTACCGAAACAATTAAAAAACACATTAAAAATTTAAAAAAAAAACATTAAATTAATAAAAAATTAAAAACAAAATAAACAAAAAATATTCAATTATTTATTATCTAATTAACAATTAACTAATTTGTTATTAAATTTCTCTCATAAATTTGCGATCAATTGAAATTTAATTTTTCAATTAATGAAATTAATTAAGTCTTACAGATACATATTTGAATAATTAAAATTACACAATTATTGTTAATATCATAATATTAAATTAATTTGATAATTTAATTGACAATTATTATTTAAAAATTGTGAATAATTTATTCTCGTGTTTTTTAAAAAATGAAAAAATAATTTATTTGGGTTAAAAATAAAATGTAAGTGTAACGTTGTTTTCAACAAGATCCTCGACAAATAGACGAGTCTTTAAAAATAATTCTTTTTGCCCTTGATCCTTATTTGCGATAAAGGGAAATTACTGTTTTTCGCCTTTATCGACTCTCTCGTGCCGGAGGGTCTAAGTAGAAAAGTTGTTGAATCGAGTGACGCTCACAATTTCTGCCCTGTGGTCTCAAAGTGATCCAAAAAGGTTTTATGCAGGGATTTCTATTTGAAACACTTCTTTCAACTTTCCAATTTAATGTAAAATCCATTTATTTTAATTGCCAAATGACGGCCACTCATTTAATTAAAGCACCAACGATTTTTAATTAAACAAAATTTATTTTTGTTTTATTTGAATTTGTGCGTCTTCTTGTTTTTAACAAACAAATAAAATTAATTTCACCACATATGGAACAAAATCTTTACTTATAGAAACAGCGATATGTTTCTCATAGAATAGCGAAAATTGTCGCTGTTTTAGTAAAATATATCGCAGTTCCAGTGAAACTTATCTCGATTATTTGACTATTATCAAATAAATATTTACTTGAACCAAAATAATTTTTATTTGAGTCAAGTAATATAGAGTATTTGAATCAAATAAATTTTTTTTTCAATGTAATAATGAACATTACTTTCCGAGAGAAATTCTCACATTTTATACAATAATGATTCAAATCGTATGACAATGATAGTGTGTATTATTGTCATAAACCAAATCTAATTTAACGTATATTGTGGTGTATAGAAAGCTTCAAGAGGAATTGTTATCGCGACCATGAAAGATGAATATGCGTACATATATAACACAGTGAAAATGCATAATGGTCATAGTGTGTGGTCAAGAGAGAGAGAGAGAGAGAGAGAGAGAGCAAAAAATTTACCAACAAAAAGGACGGGACGTGAACAAGTGGACAATTTTCGTATAGAATGTCAGAAAATCGATATCAAGTTTCATATTCACCCATGTTTTGTATATTTTCTACTATACGCGCGTCGCGTCATTCCGTCTCAAAAGGAAACTTTACTCCCCCCCTCCAAAAAAGCCATAAATAAAGCAGCAGGTATTCATACAGCGTACCAAACTACTAGGTCTGGTTTATGGTAGAACTCACCTATATATATAGCGTCGCAAAACATATGAGGATTACGTACTATTTTCCACTATGTATGTAGACACAACACTCGCGTAAAATAACCTCGTGGAGAAAATATTTTCTTTTCAACCCTCATTCATCAGATAATTAAAGTGTTACCTCTTGTAATTTTATCTTGCTTTTTTTATTATAAGAAAAATCTCAGCGGATTTTATTCATTTAATAAATTTAATAATATTATTTTAATGAATAATAATGTTACGTAATGCAACAGAAATAAATTTTTAAATTTCAAATAATAAATAATGAACAATTAGAAATTATTTAAAATTTCCATTATTAGCACCATTATTTAAAATTTAGTTAATCAATTTTGAGAGCCTGGATTCTCATCCAATAGCTCGGGATTAATTTGGTTTTTATTTTTTTATTAAATTATAAGAAAATATGAAAAATTAGGCAATTACACAGTTTTTAAGGAATAAAATTTCTTAGTCACAACCTTATAAAGTGACATTAACAAATTTAGGAATCATAGGTAGTAATTAGTTGGAAACACATAGAAAATAAAATAATATACAATTGAAAAGTAACCGCAAGCTTAAACGGCAGTATTCTTTGGAATTGGGAATTATGAAAGATTTTTATAGATTTAAAGAAAGTTTTCAAAAAGAAATAAAGATAACTTGTGAATAATGTTTTTAACACTTACTTTTATTTGAATTGTAAAATTTGTAGAATTAGTTGAAATTTTCGTAAAAATTTGGAACTTGTAGAAATATAACTTTGTAAAAATTTGGAATTGTAAAATAGATTTAGAACTTGTAGAAAGACTTGTAGAGATTTAGAATTTTTTAATGACTGACTATTGTACAGAAACATAGGTTTTTAAGGGTTTGTCCCCACTACAATTTTTGAGTTTGTAATGTTGGGGGAAAATAGCGTGAAAAAATTTGCTATTGGACCCTTTTAAAAGAAAAATGGAGAAATTCAAAAAGAAAATGGTGAAAACTCATTAAGAGTTTATTTCTATTGGGCCTTAATGACCCAGCCTACTCAGGTAGATTGAAACTATGGGTTGTCCCTAAGGGCGAAAACTCAAGAAAATTGTACTTTTGTATAAAAAGGAGTTTTTAATTTTCTTTTTTCTAAGGCCCTTTATACTACAAATAAATAAAAAATAATTTATTTAGTTATTTATTCATAGTATAAACGGGCTTACAAGAGAGAAAAAAATTACCTTTCGTACAAAAATACTCAATTATAAAGAAAAAAAAGAACACCCTTTGAACACCAGTCTGTTATTCTAATAATAAATTAATAAATAATAATCAATAATCAATAATCAATAAATAACAAATAATAATAAAATTATTTAAATTAAATTAAAAACAAGATTTCGAATTCAATTTTCCTATTTAATTTGCAAAGAGGTAATATTTGGAACAATTGATTCTATTTTACGTGAATATAAAGAAAAGTTTCATCTAAGACATGTAATTTTACCATGTTTCTGAGAAAAGTGATCTACATGGACAAGAGAAGTCATACTTGAATATAAAAAAGGCTCACGTAGAATGTTAAAAAAAAGGGTCTGAAACAATCCCTTAAGAGACAAAAAAAAATTCTTCTGGGACTTAAAGAATAATAAAAAAAAAACCGTTATATTCAAGGGGGCGCGCGTCCCTATATCGTCAGTGGCTCTTGAAGTTTTATGGTACTACTTTTTTATACAATGTAGCAAGAATAAATGTTCATATACCATCCTAATGGATTACTCTCGCTTTATAAAGTATCACGTTTCCTTAAATTAAATTTCCCTTTTTACGAAATTTAACTCTCTCAAAACTTTTTCTTAAAAGACGTTCACTCTTTTTTTTACGTTTTAATTCACTTATATTTATTGTCTTTCCTTTACATCCAGGAGAATTTTTTTTTTATTTGAAGAAAATATAATTTATTTGCCACAAATACAATTTATTTATACAAAATATAATTTATTTGAACAAAATATAAGTTATATGAAATAAATATACTTATTTGAATCAAATATATTATAAAGCAAATATAATTTAAACCAAATATACTACGAACCAAATATACTATAAAAGCAAATATACTACGAACCAAATTTAATTTGAACTAAATATACTTTCAACCAAATATACTATGAACTAAATATAATTTGAACCAAATATACTATGAACCAAATATATTACGAACTAAATATACTTTCAACCAAATATACTATGAACCAAATATATTACGAACCAAATATACTATGAACTAAATATAATTTGAACCAAATATACTATGAACCAAATATATTACGAACTAAATATACTTTCAACCAAATATACTATGAACTAAATATAATTTGAACCAAATATACTATGAACCAAATATATTACGAACTAAATATACTTTCAACCAAATATACTATGAACCAAATATATTACGAACCAAATATACTATGAACTAAATATAATTTGAACCAAATATACTATGAACCAAATATATTACGAACTAAATATACTTTCAACCAAATATACTATGAACCAAATATATTACGAACTAAATATACTTTCAACCAAATATACTATGAACTAAATATACAATGAACCAAATATATTACGAACTAAATATACTTTCAACCAAATATACTATGAACCAAATATATTACGAACTAAATATACTTTCAACCAAATATACTATGAACTAAATATACAATGAACCAAATATATTACGAACTAAATATACTTTCAACCAAATATACTATGAACGGAATCTAATTTGAACCAAATATACTATGAACCAAATATATTACGAACTAAATATACTTTCAACCAAATATACTATGAACGGAATCTAATTTGAATCAAATATACTATGAGCCAAATATACTGAACCAAATATACTATAAATTAAATAGAATTTGAACCTAATTTACTATCAGCCAAACATACTATGAACCAAATATACTATTAATTAAATATACTATGAGCCAAATATAATTTATTCGAAGGAAATATTTATTTTTATTTATATTTATTTATAGAATTTCAATATAATTTAATTAAACCAAATAAAATTGATTTATTCGATTAAAATAAAATATATTTACTAAATTTAATAATATTTGTTTGAAATAACTTTTTCTTATGCAAATATATGCCAAGTTGGATATTTGTTAAATACATATATACATTCATTAAACATTTTTATCCTGAATTTTATTATTCACGTGTTTACTCGCGAGCTTTTACACTATATATATATATCCAGTAAACGGAACTTCTCATGATGGAACGTTTACTAAGGCCATTGAAAAATACGATAAGGGGTCGATGAAATGTAGACAGCCAAGCAGACGACATAAAAGACGACGATATCAAATGCAGAATTGTCGAGGTTATACACACACATATATATTTATATATATTTATTATATATATATGTATATATTATGAAATCAAAAGACGGTTGAATCCAAAGATTCTATTCACAAAGTCCGTTTGAGGAATTGAGATAAGAAGGCAAATTTTTTTTCTCTCTCCCCTTTTATAGATATGTCATCATTGCCTAAAGGGTAACTATCAAAGGTCATCTTAGCTGAAAAGTAAGCTTCTTTACTGACCTTTATATAATATAGTTTCTACCCTTATATATTTTATAATATATTGACAAAATCTGACCATTTTTTTTTTAAAAGGTTATTATATATTTTTTAAAATTTGTTCTAAATAATGTTACAATAAAATTTAATGTAATTTTTAATACATTAAATATACTAAAAATTATTTTAATTCTTTGCACTCTAAGAGAAATGGTATATTTGTCACCAAGCCTACTAACTTATTTATTTGTTGCAAATATATTTTATTTCATTTAAATAAAAAATTTTTTTTGAGCTGAAGAAAAATTTATTTATATGACAAATAAAATTTTTATTTACGCCAAATAAATAAGTTAGTTTACTCTGAGACAAATATATGTTTATTTAATTCAAATATATTTTATTTCAAATAAAGTAGTTTTTTTATTTATTTAAAATTACTTTGATAAAAAATAAATTTAATTAATGGGTAAAAATTAATTTTAAAAAAAGTTTATTAAAGAGAGAATGAATTTAGGTCGACTCTGACTCGTTATAAAATTTACCTCAGGATAAATGTCTCCTAGGAGATTGGGAGAGCTTTTTCGTTAGCTAAGAGAGACTTCAAGTCGTTTCTTTTCTCTACTCTTGTTATTTTTGCATATGTACTAAAGAGGATTTAAGAGATACACATCACGTAGTGCACGTAAGAAATCACACCCCCGAGGATCGGTGATTCTATCCTCTATTTGAAATAAGAACACACGTATCAAGCATATAATATACACCCCAAAGAGAGGAAAAAAAAAGAAAAAAAATAAATAAAAAACTATTTTTTAAATACTTTAATATCTTTCAATTCTCAAAATTTGAATTTTCCTTTTTCCCAACGCACGCACAAGAAAAATCTTTTTAAAATTCAAGAAGAATTTTCACGTTTTCAAAGACTAAATTTTTCCAAGTTCTTTATTTTTTTCTTCCTTCAGAGTGAACATTGTTCTCTGAATCCAAATTTTCTTTAAAAGACGTCACAAGAACGTGACTTGGCATTGCAATCAGCGATTGGCTTTTTCTAATTAAAAAACTTGGCGTAGGTGAGTTTCCATTACCATTCATTACTTTTCTGAGAAAATGATCCTCATTTTCTTTGAGAAAAGAATAATTGTAAAAAAAAAAAAAGAAAAACAACTTGATGTGTGTCGTCTTTTCTTGTCACAAGTGCGCGCGCAACAAAGTGCAGTTCAAAATACAGAGAATAGAATAAAAGAACTGATGGAAGTAGCAAAACGATTTCAAACCGAAAATAATGTCTTGCACTGGCACGAGATAAATGGATTTCAGAAAGAGAACAAGTCTTTCTGGTTAAGAGACAGGCCACATACAGGAACATTTCACATAGAACCCATATTATATTGGCCGAAGAAGAAAGAAAGAAAGAAAGAAAGAAGAAGAAAAAAGACCAAAAATGAAATATCACCGGAACGCCTTTGCACTTTTATTATTTTTCCAAATGTATTTTTATCGTTATGAACCTCTAATCGAAAATCATGGTTCAATAGGTGGACAGATTTTAGCTGCAATTTTTTTTTTCCTTTTTAAAAATATTCAAAGTTTTTAGAAACACAAAATATTTTAGAAATAGAAGAAAAATATTTGTATTTAAGGGGGTTCAAATCCATAAACAATTAAACTAAAAAATAGTTTAAAAGTAAAATTTTACCTAAATTCGAAAGTACAATTTTCAAAAAATATTTGTAAATAATAAACATTGTTGTATCTCCTTGAAAGAAGACAAAAAAAATTTAAATAAAAAAATTTTAAAAAATCATTATTATAAAAATATGTTTTTTTTTTAATTACAGAGAGGATTTTGGTTTTCCGGACAATGAATCGGTATTTTTGCAATTGGCAACATGGGGCCCGAAAGGAAATTCATTGGTCTATGTTTATCAAAATAATATATATTATCGTCCGGCTGCTGAAATGCCCGATATTTATAAAATAACAAACTCTGGAGTTCTTCATACTGTTTATAATGGCGTTCCAGACTGGGTGTACGAAGGTGAGTTTTTTTTTTTTTAATTTTTAATTTACAATAAAAAAATGATTATTATAAATAATTTTTTTTCAATGCAACAATCCTTTCTTTCAATGTAAATCAAGGACCAAAATATTTATTACATTATACTTTATTTATTTTTATTATTTTTACTATTATTATTTTTACACGGAGAAAAAGAAAAAGTAATTTTTACTACTTTCAGAGTAAAACTGGACCAACTCGAAGTTTCTGCGCATCTCTGGCAATTTTTACTCCAAAAATAGTAAAATTTATTATTTCTGTAGTAAATTTTACTGTTTCCGTAGTAAGTTTTACTATTTCTAGAGTAAATTTTACTATTTTTGGAGTAAAAATTGCCAGAGATGCGCAGAAACTTCGAGTTGGTCCAGTTTTACTTTGAAAGTAGTAAAAGTTACTTTATAAAAGAAATCTTTTTTCTCCGTGTATATACTTTATTTTGTAAAATAATTAATGAAAATAATAAAAGTAATAAAATAGTATATTAAAATAAAACTGATAAAGTTAGTAAAATTAGTAAAAAATAATAATTATAATAATAATAATATCCAGACAATAAAAATATAAAATCCCTGTGCAAAAAGCGATTGTAAAAATAGATTTCGCTCTATATTTGTACATATGAGAGAGTTTATTGTTTTTTTTTATTTAGTTTTTGATAAAAAAAAAAAAACACGGATGTAGTTAGAAGACCCTATATATTTGCAATATGGGTCCCACGAGCTCAGGTGTTTCGCGGTTATGAATGGGGCGACATTGTATATCGCATGGGACCAATAGAGAACGATCCATTGGAATGGACATCACGTATTAACTTTAGGACATCGCGTGCCATAGGGCGTAAATTTTTATTTACAGAGTTCATTTGCTACGTTAATTTACTCTCTTTTAAAATAAAAAAAGAAAAGAAAAGTGTCATCACTCTATAAGATTATACGTTTTCAAATCGAAAAATAAAAAAATCTACTCTCATGTATAGAAAAAAAAAAGAGAAGAAAAAATATTTTCTTGTACATAAGATTTTTGAGGTTGCTGAGTTCAACACTGTTATCATGAATTTGTAATATTCAAACCTTACGGGGTTTTAAAAAATTCTCATGAAATACCATCCTGATTTTTAATATAAAGTAAAACTCATTTCATTCTTTTTTAGTATAAACTTCCCGAAATCGCGATTAATCAAAAATGTAAACGAAATCAAATTTTTTTTCAATGGCAATTTCTAGAGGAAAATATATTTTATTAAAAATTTGTCTAAGTGAACATTGAGAATTTAATATTGTATTTTCTTTCAGTGTAATATTGTAAAATTCGTTATTTCGAGAAATTTCAAAAAGTAGTTGAGTATTTAGAAGCAAAAAAATAAAAAAAAAAATAAAATTTGATCCGTGTGGGATTCGCGATATGTCGTGTGCAGAATATCCATGGTCAGTATATACCTGATCTCACAGGATAAACCTCCCCCGCCCCTCTCAAGTTCAAGACATACTCGAACATCTATTGAAAGCAAAGCTTCGTGAGTTTATTCGGTAGATCCAATATTTCTACTTCCGCCTTTGGCCAACTATTCGCAATCTTCTTTTTCATCGTCTTTTTTTCTTTTCTTTTTTTTCTCTCTCTCTCTCTCTATCACTTGTGATTCAAGGTATATAAGCGCTTCTCTGAGCCTTTCGCAGGACATACAATTTGAAAAGAGATGTTGTGTATTTATAGTCGTCTTAAAAATAAAACTTGCCTATATACCACAGACCTGCGATCAACTTTCAATTGACTGACTTTACACAATAAGTTCCGGATATGTGCTTGCTATCGCCGGAACTACATACACACACATACATACTATATAGATATATACTAAAGAAGGAAATATTGAAACTTGATAGACTATCGAATTTTAAAGTCAATTTTTTCAAAAAAAGAAAACGTCCATATTGAATAGAAAAAAAACTGTAACAAATAGTTAACAGTAATTTATTCATAAATTTGTTTTTAAGAGAAACAAAAATTATTATTATTATTAATTATATTATTATTTGATACAAATAAATAAATTATTAATGCTGATAAATAGTTGATAATAGTAATAAATATAATAGACATTTTTTTTCAATGTATCTCGTGTTTTCTCCTTACGAAAAGAAATGGGAAACAAAAAGTGCAGTATGTGCCAAAAACTTTTCTCCATTTTATATTATTTTGTTCCTTGGGAGTTTCTCGTTGACAACGCATGTATCCCTTTTTTCTCAATTGAAAAGAAAACAGTTGAAAGATTTTCCACGGTGGATTTTAAAATAAAGACTGATTTACATTTGTTTAAATCCACACACATCATTCAAAAAAGTTACACTCACAAAAAAAAGAACAGACTCGATATTTTTTTGTCAAATAAATATTTTTCAAATAATTTTTGTTTCAAATATACAGAAATTGTTGATTTAATTATAATTTTGTTTGATTCAAATAAAAATTATTTGTTATAAATAAATATTTATTTGACAATCAAGTAATCGATTATTTGAATCGAGTAAATTTTTTTTTTTTTTTTAGTGTATGAAAAAATATGGGACAGATTTTATTTGACCTTTCATGGAAATTATTTATATAAAATAGGGATGCTGTGAATCTTGACAGGTGTCACTTAAGGCGACGTGACTTTCTCCCGCATTTGGGTATATTATGCCCATAGGGAGATTGAAATTCGTAACCATAGGAGGCAAAGTTCTCGGTACCAAATTTCTCTGAGCGCTTTAACGCGAGCTTTGTCGTGAAACGACCCTCGGTTAATTTAATCCTTCAGGTACAATCAGGATGTCAAACTAACACATGGTGTTTAACGCTCATGTGTCAACGAGAGAGCTACTGTGTTGTATGTTTCGAAGATTCACCCCCTCTTTGTCATCACATTACATTCATCTTCCTCTCTGGCTAATTAACTAGCTATATCAAATTTAATAAAAAAAAAAAATAATTAAATTTTTATCTTCGTTTCAAAGAAATTATTATTATTTAATTTAAATAAATGTTTCTTTGACCCTAGAATTTCTTTGATTTAATGCAAAAATTTCTTTCATTCAAAGAAATTTTTGTAAGAAATTTTTTTTTGTTTCAATATTTTATTTTTAATGAAAAAAAACAAGTCAAAGAAATTGGTTTCTTTAAATCAAAGATATCTTTTCTCTGAGTGATATTTATATCAATGAGAAGGAAAATTTTTTTTTTTGCAAAAAATAATTGAGAAATTGAAAAAGTTATTTATTCATAAGTTGAAAAAGAATTGAAAAATCTGCAGACAGTAGAATTTAAAAAGTTTTTCAAATGGAAATATATGGAAGTTTTCATGACAATAAGAAAAGAAAAAAAAATTCTCGAGTTTTATTCATGTTTGATTAAAGAATGGGAATTGTTGAAGGCTTCATTTCTATATATATATATATGTTCGCGGATTATTATTAAAGCAGTTGCGCTCAGGTGGAGAAGAGAACACATCAGGGAATCGAAAGCCAGCAGCAACAGGGCTCCATTAGCGGGAAAGGATTTGCGAAACGTATTTCTTCAAATCCTCTAGACGCTATCAATGTCACATTCTACATCAGTGTAGTAACGTATTTCTCTTTTCATAGGGTTCTAATTTTTTTTTCTCTTTTTTTCTCTTTTCTCCTTTTTTTTAAAGAGCAGTAAAGTACTTCCTCTTTTATATATATAGAAAATCTTGGACTCTTTAAAATTAACAACTATCCTATTCAATTTAAAAGTCCTCTCATTTTTTCCGTGAATCATGTATAAATTTTGTAAAATAATTTAAGCTCCTTTTGGAATACAAGAAAAAAAAGATTTTTTAGAATAAAAATTTCCTGGAAATTGCTTTTAATATTTTTTTTAATAATTATTTATAATATTACTATTATAATAATAATAATAAATTATTTTAATTTTAAAATTAAAATAATTATAATTTGTTTATTGAAATTAATATCAATCTTAATATGTTAATTTAAAAATTTTTCTAGGAAATATTTATTTAAGCGTACTTAGCAGCCGCAATCCTGGCAGATTGCATGATGTGAATGCTCCACGAAATTCGCGGAGGATTCGTGAAAAATGAGATTAAGATTGCAATTTTGTCTCAAACATAAAAAATTGGTGAAATATATAGTTAAATTATTAAAACAATAAGATTTATGTTTTTTATAACAATTCTTGTAAAATAATTATAAAAATTTAATGTTTTTATTAATTTCAAAGTATTACAGTTTATTATGAACATTTGTCGATAAAATCAATATAGCCGCGCATTTTAGAAGGTAAATGGCAGAATTCTTACTTTCCTTTCCAAAATAATTCCAGTCATTTTTTTTCAAAAGGAAATATTTTATTTGTTGCACTGAAATATTAGTCAACAAAATGTATAACTTTATAAGTCTAAATAAATTTTGCGATTTTTGGAATTCTTCGACATAATCATTCCGGCATAGTACCAAAATATTAACCCGGGAGTTGTCTACAAAAAATGGATTGCGCACTTTTTTATTGGTCCAGCGAATGCTGAGCAAGGTAAAAAAAATTTTCGAAAAAATAAATTCGCGACATAATCGCTCCGGAATACCACCAATAAAATAAGGGAAAAGTTTCGAACAAAAAATGTATGGCGCACTTTTTAATTGGTCCAGCGGATGCTGAGCTACACTCAAAAATATTTTGGAAAAATTTTCGTAAAATTAAATTCGCGAGATAATTGATCCGGAATACCACCACAAAAATAGGGAAAAAGTTTCGAACAAAAAATGTATGGCGCACTTTTTGATTGGTCCAGCGGATGCTGAGCTACACTCAAAAATATTTTGGAAAAATTTTAGTAAAATTAAATTCGCGAGATAATCGATTCGGAATACCGCCAAAGTCATTAGAAGAAAGTTCTGAACAAAAAATGTATGGCGCACTTTTTGATTGGTCCAGCGGATGCTGAGCTACAGTTGAAAATAAATTCGGAAAAAATTTCGAAAAAATAAATTTGCGAGATAATCGATTCGGAATAACACCAAAGCAGTTAGAAGAAAGTTCTGCACAAAAAATGTATGGCGCACTTTTTGATTGGTCCAGCGGATGCTGAGCTACACTCACTAAAACTGGGGTAAAATTTTCGAAAAAAAAAATTTGCCAGATAAGGACTCAAGAATAATGGCAAAAAATTGAGCAAAAAGTCTCGAACAAAAAATGTATTGCGCACTTTTTGATTGGTCCAGCGGATGCTGAGCTACACTCACTAAAACTGGGGTAAAATTTTCGAAAAAAAAATTTGCCAGATAAGGACTCGGGAATAATGGCAAAAAATTGAGCAAAAAGTCTCGAACAAAAAATGTATGGCGCACTTTTTGATTGGTCCAGCGGATGCTGAGCTACACTCAAAAATATTTTGGAAAAATTTTCGTAAAATTAAATTCGCGAGATAATTGATCCGGAATACCACCACAAAAATAGGGACAAAGTTTCGAACAAAAAATGTATGGCGCACTTTTTGATTGGTCCAGCGGAAGCTGAGCTACATGCTGAGCTACACTCACTAAAACTGGGGAAAAATTTTCGAAAAAAAAAATTTGCCAGATAATGACTCGGGAATAATGCCAAAAAATTGAGCAAAAAGTCTCGAACAAAAAATGTATGGCGCACTTTTTGATTGGTCTAGCGGATGCTGAGCTACACTCAATAAAACTGGGGTAAAATTTTCGAAAAAAAAAATTTGCCAGATAAGGACTCGGGAATAATGGCAAAAAATTGAGCAAAAAGTCTCGAACAAAAAATGTATAGCGCACTTTTTGTTTGGTCCAGCGGATGCTGAGCTACTCTGAATAATATTTTGGAAAAATTTTCGAAAAAATAAATTTGCAAGATAATCGATTCGGAATAACACCATAGTAATGAGAAGAAAGTTCTGAACAAAAAATGTATGGCGCACTTTTTGATTGGTCCAGCGGATGCTGAGCTACACTCAAAAATATTTTGGAAAAATTTTCGTAAAATTAAAATCGCGAGATAATTGATCCGGAATACCACCACAAAAATAGAGAAAAAGTTTCGAACAAAAAATGTATGGCGCACTTTTTGATTGGTCCAGCGGATGCTGAGCTACACTCAAAAATATTTTGGAAAAATTTTCGTAAAATTAAATTCGCGAGATAATCGATTCGGAATACCGCCAAAGTCATTAGAAGAAAGTTCTGAACAAAAAATGTATGGCGCACTTTTTGATTGGTCCAGCGGATGCTGAGCTAAACTAGAAAACAAATTCGGAAAAATTTTCGATAAATTAAATTTGCGAGATAAACGTTCAGGAATACCGCCAAATCCTTTAGCAAAAAGTAGCGAACAAAAAATGTATGGCGCACTTTTTGATTGGTCCAGCGGATGCTGAGCTACAGTTGAAAATAAATTCGGAAAAAATTTCGAAAAAATAAATTTGCGAGATAATCGATTCGGAATAACACCAAAGCAGTTAGAAGAAAGTTCTGCACAAAAAATGTATGGCGCACTTTTTGATTGGTCCAGCGGATGCTGAGCTACACTCAAAAATATTTTGGAAAAATTTTCGTAAAATTAAATTCGCGAGATAATTGATCGGGAATACCACCACAAAAATAGGGAAAAAGTTTCGAACAAAAAATGTATGGCGCACTTTTTGATTGGTCCAGCGGATGCTGAGCTACACTCAAAAATATTTTGGAAAAATTATCGTAAAATTAAATTCGCGAGATAATCGATTCGGAATACCGCCAAAGTCATTAGAAGAAAGTTCTGAACAAAAAATGTATGGCGCACTTTTTGATTGGTCCAGCAGATGCTGAGCTAAACTAGAAAACAAATTCGGAAAAATTTTCGAAAAATTAAATTCGCGAGATAATCGTTCAGGAATACCGCCAAATTCTTTAGCAAAATGTAGCGAACAAAAAATGTATGGCGCACTTTTTGATTGGTCCAGCGGATGCTGAGCTACAGTTGAAAATAAATTCGGAAAAAATTTCGAAAAAATAAATTTGCGAGATAATCGATTCGGAATAACACCAAAGCAGTTAGAAGAAAGTTCTGCACAAAAAATGTATGGCGCACTTTTTGATTGGTCCAGCGGATGCTGAGCTACACTCAAAAATATTTTGGAAAAATTATCGTAAAATTAAATTCGCGAGATAATCGATTCGGAATACCGCCAAAGTCATTAGAAGAAAGTTCTGAACAAAAAATGTATGGCGCACTTTTTGATTGGTCCAGCGGATGCTGAGCTAAACTAGAAAACAAATTCGGAAAAATTTTCGATAAATTATATTCGCGAGATAAACGTTCAGGAATACCGCCAAATTCTTTAGCAAAAAGTAGCGAACAAAAAATGTATGGCGCACTTTTTGATTGGTCCAGCGGATGCTGAGCTAAACTAGAAAACAAATTCGGAAAAATTTTCGATAAATTAAATTCGCGAGATAAACGTTCAGGAATACCACCAAATTCTTTAGCAAAAAGTAGCGAACAAAAAATGTATGGCGCACTTTTTGATTGGTCCAGCGGATGCTGAGCTACACTCAAAAATATTTTGGAAAAATTTTCGTAAAATTAAATTCGCGAGATAATTGATCCGGAATACCACCACAAAAATAGGGAAAAAGTTTCGAACAAAAAATGTATGGCGCACTTTTTGATTGGTCCAGCGGATGCTGAGCTACACTCAAAAATATTTTGGAAAAATTTTTGTAAAATTAAATTCGCGAGATAATTGATCCGGAATACCACCACAAAAATAGGGAAAAAGTTTCGAACAAAAAATGTATGGCGCACTTTTTGATTGGTCCATCGGATGCTGAGCTACACTCAAAAATATTTTGGAAAAATTTTCGTAAAATTAAATTCGCGAGATAATCGATTCGGAATACCGCCAAAGTCATTAGAAGAAAGTTCTGAACAAAAAATGTATGGCGCACTTTTTGATTGGTCCAGCGGATGCTGAGCTAAACTAGAAAACCAATTCGGAAAAATTTTCGATTATTTAAATTCGCGAGATAAACGTTCAGGAATACCGCCAAATTCTTTAGCAAAAAGTAGCGAACAAAAAATGTATGGCGCACTTTTTGATTGGTCCAGCGGATGCTGAGCTACAGTTGAAAATAAATTCGGAAAAAATTTCGAAAAAATAAATTTGCGAGATAATAGATTCGGAATAACACCAAAGCAGTTAGAAGAAAGTTCTGCACAAAAAATGTATGGCGCACTTTTTGATTGGTCCAGCGGATGCTGAGCTACACTCAAAAATATTTTGGAAAAATTTTCGTAAAATTAAATTCGCGAGATAATTGATCCGGAATACCACCACAAAAATAGGGAAAAAGTTTCGAACAAAAAATGTATGGCGCACTTTTTGATTGGTCCAGCGGATGCTGAGCTACACTCAAAAATATTTTGGAAAAATTTTCGTAAAATTAAATTCGCGAGATAATCGATTCGGAATACCGCCAAAGTCATTAGAAGAAAGTTCTGAACAAAAAATGTATGGCGCACTTTTTGATTGGTCCAGCAGATGCTGAGCTAAACTAGAAAACAAATTCGGAAAAATTTTCGAAAAATTAAATTCGCGAGATAATCGTTCAGGAATACCGCCAAATTCTTTAGCAAAATGTAGCGAACAAAAAATGTATGGCGCACTTTTTGATTGGTCCAGCGGATGCTGAGCTACACTCAAAAATATTTTGGAAATATTTGCGAAAAAATAAATTTGCAAGATAATCGATCCGGAACATCACCAATTAAATAGTCAAAAAGTTCTGAACAAAAAATGTATGGCGCACTTTTTGATTGGTCTAGCGGATGCTAAGCTACACTCAAAATAAGTTGAGAAAAAATTTCTGAAAAATTAAATTCGCGAGATAATCGTTTAGGAATACCGCCTACCCTCTATAAAGCTCGGTTATTTTTATTTTATCGAGAAATGTCTGTAATAAACTTTAATAGATTGAAATTAATAAAAACATTGAATTTTTATAATTATTTAACAATTATTATCATAAAAAACTTAAATCTGTTTGTTTTAATCTTTTAAGTATATATTTCTACATTTTTTTATATTTGAGACAAAATTTCAATCTTAACCTAGTGTTTCACGAATGCTCCGCTAATTTCGTGGAGCATTGGCATCATACATTCCGCCAGGGAACATAACCTCAAATTAAAAAATTATTTTTCACAGAGAATCAATTCTAACAAGGAAGTGAAATTCAAAGATTTAATTAACCACGCGAGCATACGTTTAAAACATTTTAATTAAAGTTCGCCCCCCCCCCTCTGACCTCCCTTATTTTCCAATATTTTCGCGCGCCTGAAGATATGGAAAAACTTTCAACTCAAATGAGGAAATATCCTGGAAAAGTTATGATATAGTTTCAGTGGATAAGTTTACTTTGAATTTTTGTTTTTTAATCACTTTTATTTCAACAAATTTTTGAAAAATGAAACTTTTATAGATGTAAAAATAATAAAATATAATAAAATAAAAAAGTAATAATATAATAATATAATTTGTAATATAAATAAAAGTGAAAAATTTTATTTTTTTTAATTGTTTGTTTTTCTCTTTTTAGTTTTAAATGAGCCTCTTGACGATTTTCAAAGGGGGGGGGGGAAATGTATGAACTAACATGTTGGGTAGTTACAATAAGAGAGAATACTTGAAGCTGCGAAAGTGTGTAGACGGTAGACGAAGCAAGTAGTAAAGACTGCTGTTAGGTCAGACGAGAACTTCTTAGTTCTCAGACTTCATGAGACTTTCAACCTTCCAAGAATGCTAGAAACATATAGTTCCTTTGGGTATCGTATATATATATATATATATATATATATATATATATAGTGAAGAAAATCTCCTATTACGAATTTTACAGTCTTAAAATTTATTTGCCAAGTTTTATTGAAATAGTTTATTGTTATTATCATTAAAAGAAATTCGCACAAAAAATATTTATATCAAAGCCATTTCAATCATTAACATAACTTCAAATTAAAAAGTAGTTTTTAACAAAATTTTAAATTATTTTCGCCAAAATTCGAAAGTACAATTTTCAAAAATTATTTGTTAAATAATAATTAATTTTATCTGTAGTTTCATTTATAAAATCAACTTTTTGTTTGAGATTATGTTAATGGATTAAGCACCCTTTAAACTGAAAACAATTCCAATTCTTTTTCAATGATAAAATCAAATTTTTTTTCAAACTGGAAAGAAATAATATTTATTCTTCGTTTCTAATTTTTTATTCTTTGAAATTAGTTTTGAAAAATCGACTTCTTTTTTTTTAACTCTTCGAGTTGTAGTTAAATAACTTAATAACGGTTTTTTTTCTCAAAAAAAAAAAAAGAGAGAAAGGGGCAAAAAAAGACTTTCCGTTTATTAAACGAAAGAGAATTCACGAAGTAGTATAGCTGATTAAGGGGTTATGCCACTCTAGAGACCGAAAAAATAGGTGTTTTATGTGAATTTTTTTTAGAAAAACCATAAAGTCAATTAAAAATATAATATAAGAAGTTTATTATACATCTTTTTAGGTGTAAAAAAATAATTTCTTATAAATATTTCTTGAAGAATGGTGGCGCTGTAGCGGTCGTCCTTCGACTCCTCTATGGTTCAAGGGGTACGTGGCCGAACTAACTGCTCCTGTAAATTTTAAAATATCTTGATTATCTAAATTTTTTTTTATTATATATTACAATAGCTAAAGTAACACGTAGGATTTTTTCGATATATTAATTCATGATCAAATGGCGCACTTCTAAAGTTAAACTTTCTAATTTCGACTAAAAAACCATCAGTTAATAGTTAATAACAAATGAACTATATAGAATAAAAAAAAAATCCTACGTGATACCTTAAAAAATGTATTTTTAAAGATGTGTGTCAAATTTGAACCTAATCGGTTGGAAATTGTACGAGTTGTTGGTTCGGCCAACTCGAAAAATGTAGTTTGGAGATAAACGCGTTTAAAGTTTTAAGTTGTAAAAAACTTAAATAATTTCACAATACCTTTAATCTGCAATGCCTGCACCATATAATTGACCACTATAGTCTAGCAAGTAACTAGCGCCTTTGAAAACATCTGCCGTATACCTGCTGTAGATCCTTCAAATATTACCCCCCGTAGAACTTACAAAATGAGCTCGCCGCGTACCGTGCAGCCTTGCAAGGAACTTCGAAAATAAATTATTTAGAGATCTTTCCGAGCCATAATCCTGCAATATGTTATTTCTGAGACCCTAAGGAACTATTTAAAGCAAAAAAAAAAAAGCGATTTTTTGAAAATCCTAGAGTGGCATAACCCCTTAAATGAATAAATTCTAAGGTAAATTGACTTGGGGTAAAGTTTCATGTCGAACAATTTTAAAATCCAATTGCTATGTATTTGATATACAATTCTCTCAGAGTTATTGATTCACATGTATAAGAGACACACAACTACAGAAACGATGGTAAAATTAAATTGCAAAAATGCGATAGAAGCCGAGCGTCTTGACTTTTCCCTATGTCCCAACGGAAGTCAAGAAGGGAATGAGGTAAAATGGAGAAAAGAGAGAAAGAGAGAGAGAGAGAGAGAGAGAGAATATATTTGCAACGTGCACTTTTGGGTATAGGGTTGATGGAGAGAATGCAGAGAAAACTCGTGGGAAAATGCTATCGCGACTCTCACTATATTTTCTTTTTTTCTCGTTGGTGGTGGTAACAATACCTTCGACTAAAATGCCACGTGGTATTATGAAACTTGACAAAAGTGAAAAATAAAGATGGCACTCACATATGCAACTGACTTTTTTCAACTCAAGAATGCCCCTCTTTTTTTTCTCTATCTCTTGCTTTTTCTCCTCGCTTTATTCTCTCTTCAATAAACTTTGACGAAACCAAGTTTTTCAAAAGTCCCTTCATTCTGCATAAAATAATACTGAATATTAAATTCAAGTTTTTCTTTAATCAAAATTCAGAAAAATTTTCATTCACGTTAATTTATTTTATTTCTATGTTAATTAATTAAGAGCATTTGAACCTTCGTGACGTCACAAATCATGGCGCATGACACGCAAACTTCTCAGGTATGTGAAAAGCACAATTTTGAATATTTTTTAAAAAAACCTTTTGGAAAATGTTCAGAATAACATAGACTCTGTCTGTTATGTGCGGAAAATTCAAAATTTTGCGTTTAAAACGTTTTTTAAACAATGTTAAGGTCACAAATCATGGCGCATGACACGCAAACTTCTCAGGTATGTGAAAAACACAATTTTGAATATTTTTTAAAAAAACCTTTTGGAAAATGTTCAGAGAAACATAGACTATGTCTGTTATGTGCGAAAAATTCAAAATTTTGCGTTTAAAACGTTTTTTAAACAATGCCTACATATAAGCAATTCGTGTATTTTTCCTTACTTGTGACAACCAACTTAAACATTGTTTAAAAAACGTTTTATACGCAAAATTTTGAATTTTTCGCACATAACAGACATAGTCTATGTTTCTCTGAACATTTTCCAAAAGGTTTTTTTAAAAAATATTCAAAATTGTGTTTTTCACATACCTGAGAAGTTTGCGTGTCATGCGCCATGATTTGTGACCTTAACATTGTTTAAAAAACGTTTTAAACGCAAAATTTTGAATTTTCCGCACATAACAGACAGAGTCTATGTTATTCTGAACATTTTCCAAAAGGTTTTTTTAAAAAATATTCAAAATTGTGCTTTTCACATACCTGAGAAGTTTGCGTGTCATGCGCCATGATTTGTGACGTCACGAAGGTTCAAATGCTCTTAAGTACCCACTTATTAGCAATTACAATAATAATAATAATAATAATAATAATATAAAATAAATAATAATACTATAATAATTAAGTATAATTTATTTGCAATAATAATAATTATTCATAACATAATTAATTAATTTAATCAACTATTAAATGAAAATTTTTTAAATTTTTTGTTTAACATTTTTTTGAGAGATGTTTTTTTTAAACGTGTGAATAATTCTTTTTTTCAGAGGAAGTATTCGGTTCTAACAAGGCAATATGGTTCTCGCCGAGTGGAACAAAAATGGTCTTTGGATACTTTGACGACAGATATACGCCAATAATGAACCTTCCATATTATGGATATCCTGGTAGCATAACTTTTCAGTACACGTCAGTCATTCCCATTCATTATCCAAAAGTGAGTAAAAATTTCCTTCTTTTTATTTTTGTTTTAAAATTTATTGAGAGAAAAATTGATAACTGCAATTGTCAATAAATAAAAACATTTTTTTTTAATTATATTTTTCATTATAATCATAATTATTCCAATTATATAATAATTATTTTAATTATATAGATAATAATTAATTCAATTATAATATTATAATTATCGTATAATGATGTTTATAAAATAATTATTACAATCGAATTATACTATTACAATTATTTACAATAATTATTATTAAATAATAATTGGCTAATTAATTTTACATTAGTTAATTGCAATATCCAATTAAATTATTGTCATATTCAATTTAATGGATGAGAAGAGAATTCATCCAATTCTTATGGATGTGACCCAGTTATTCAATTTTTCCATGCATTCGAGTTTATAAAATTTATTCAAAAAAAAAAAAAAAAAAAATTGTCAATTTTGCAAAGTAACGAAATACATGAAATATTCTAGAGTCGAGAGAAAAAATCCACTATATATACCTACGATGCAATATTTCAGTATAATCATCTCTATTTCATCGTTATACGATCTCTGTTTACTTGAAATTTAATTACCATTTCCATATACATTTCATTCTTTTTTTTAATCCTATTTTTCTATTAGATTTTTTAAAATTTCTAAATTTTTTTTCTCTCTAAATTCAAATAAAAAAATTAAATTATATAATAATTTATATAAATTATAATTGTCTTTTTTAATTTTTATTTTTTTCTATGTAAAAAATACTACTTTTTTCAAGTATCTAAAATTAGTTCGTCTTCATTAAAAATGAGAGTTTTTTTTTTTTTAAGAAAAGAAAAATAAGGCGAAAATATATTTCTTTTTAAGTACAAGTAAATGTCAGGTATGCCAAGATCGTAATCGTTTTCTCCTCTCTTTTTTTTCCTACCCCCTTTAAGTTTTCCCTCGTTTGCGACGCAGAAACACGAGAGGAATTTGGGATTTGTTGCTCGTTGAAATTTTTAACGTTGGCGCGCAAACCCGATGCAAAAGAAACCTTTTCCTTTACTTTAGCTATGTGTATTTTCTTGGAAGATTTAAAATGGGTGAAAAAAAAAGTGCGAGGGAGACAGAGAAAAAGAATTGAGAAAAATTTGCACACAAGAAAAAAATAGGAGGGAAAAATAAGGAAAAAGCATATGAAAACCGTCTCATAAAGATTTTTCCTCATATCATCAAAGTCATTTTTATGAACGTTTATTAATGTCGTCTTCCTTGTCATGGGAAAAATGAAAAGCTAGTTCGTTGGGAAATTCCACAGTGAAGATAAGTGCTGCAACTTCTATGTAAATTTTTCACCAAGTTAACATCTATTCCCCTCTCTCTTTCTCTTTATTTTTTTTCTCGTTTCATCGTCTTTCATCTAAAGTTTGTCGAGCGACAAAAATTATCTGCTTTCGAACTTGTGTAATTTAAGTGTCAATATTTACAAGACTAAAAAAAAATCATGGATACACTGAAAAAAAATTTAATTCATTAATCGGTTATTTGACTATTATCAAAGTGATTTTTATGTTCCGGCTAAAAAAATTTTTTTATCTCATTTTTTTCGTGTTTTAAACAAAAACAGATATTTCGGGCAAAAGAGCAAAATGTCACAAAAACGCATGAAATTAAGAACTTGAAGAATTTTTTTTTAACCACATAAATGTAATTTTTCAATAGAAAGAAATATGTCCACTAAAGGTGAAAAGTTGTAAAAGTAATTTTCACTTTGAAATCAAATTCAACTTCGTTTTCCTTTTTCCGTCCAAAAAGAAAATCCATTTTCCTCAAAAACGAATTTTCTCTAACGCGCCACGTTACCAATTCTCAGATGAAGGGCAATTTATTTTCTTGTTATTTCTTTAGACTTTGAATCTTATTTCTCTTTTAACATATCACATATCAATTGGATTTTTTTAATTTTTTCATAAATAAAAAAAAAAAGATAAGTAAAGTTTCGTCTTTAATGAAAACTAACCCGTCCTTGATGAAAAGTTCTTTCTCTAATTAAAGTTAATTTCTGCGTAATTAGAGGAAGCCGAGAAAGTGAGAGAGAAAGATAATTGCAATTACAGACAAGAAACCAATATAAAAAGCAGAAAAAAAAAGAAAAATTGCAGATAAAATGAGAACGTATTGTACGCGAGAAAATCGTATATTGAAAATTCATTGAAGGCTTTAACAAGATGTCTGATCGATCTCAATCGAACGACATAGTTGACAATTTCGATGCTTTACGACCCCGTCTTGGTAAGCAATTCGATAGCCAATTTCAGTGGCTCTCGCTATCGGTGTCGGATAATAGAATTCACGCAATGAACGGATTTTCCGGTCGAATGAACAGGAATAAGTTTACAGGGAGTTTGCCAAAAGAAAAAATACTTATTCGTTTTCGTGCCTATAAAAAGAAAGAGTAAAATGCGCCTTAAAGTGATTTTAAGGGGCGAATCCCTGGTGCGGTTGAAAGATACCAATCTCATCGAGGAGAGGAAAACGTAGAGAGAAAGAGAGAGAGAGAGACAAGAAGAAGGTGGTTTTCACTTCTTTATAGTATCCACCTTACGAACCTTTAAATCCTAAATTCTTCCCTGTCCCAAAGGTCTAGTCTCTGTATTTTTCAGCACATTCGCCTAAAAAAAAAAACGAGATCGATGGGAAAAATAAAACTTGCATTCGCCAAAACGAAAAACAACAAGGGTTATTTTCTAAAATATTTCTTTTCTCCAAAATACTTAACTATTATCAAATAAATATTTACTAAATAAATTCTGAAAGCGCTAATTGAATTAAATAAACCGTATTTGAATCAATAATTTCTGTATTTGAAAGAAATACCACTTATTTGATGCAAATAAATATTTATTTATTATTAATAGTCAAGTAACCGATTATTTCAATTAAATTGTTTTACAGTGTACTACGTTTTACTAAATTTTACCAACAAAATAAAAAATAATCCTAATTACAAAATAATTCTTTTCAATTTTTCTTTTAATGAATAAAGGACAAAAAAAATTGAAAATCGCATAACAACTTTTTGAGAACCATAAACTTGTCCAAATGTTATTCAGCCTTGTCTGGAATTTCTTAGGAATTTGTCCCGTAACACGGAAAACGTGCCGCAATATTCGTACGTCACTCATTCTGAAATTATACTGCTCGTGGAATGTCTTTGCTATTTAATCTACACTCTACACTTGGCAAGATTGTTTAAACTCCTTGACAGTTTATGTACAAGGTTTGCCTTTTGCGAATTGGACCAAATGATGATTACATACCTTTGATTCCAAAACGAAATTAGTGAATTAATTTCTAATTAGATAAACACAAATAGAAACAATCAAATTTATCTAAACCTATTTAATTAAAAAAATTAAAAAAATATTTTTTAATTCCCATTCTTCTAAAAAAATTAATTTAAAACACTGAAAGGTGCGGTTGAAAATTTAATTTCCAAAAAAGACAAAAAAAAAACCCTAACCTTAAAGTGGAAAAATAAACTAAAACAAGACCCTTTGACGTGTGTTGACTAAAATAACCACAGGTTCATAATTTACACAGAGAAGCAGTATATAATATGTATATACATATATATATATAAAAAAAAGGGAATGTAAAAAAAAATAAAAAGGGACCTCTCTGAGAACATTTCCTGGAAAGTGGATGCCTTAGTCGTAAAAGCTAACGATCCGAGAAGTTAATCGCGAGAAACATTCGCGACTTGAACTCCCTGAGCAATTTCCCCTTGAATTCAATAGTGTCGACAATGGCAAAGCCAATAATGGTATACAGAACTAGAATAATAGTAATAATATCGTTGTATGCTTTCAATATTATGTCTCCTCGGCTATTCAACAAAATGTAGAATATATTCAATTTGAAAACTACAATTTTCATATATATATATACATTCGAAATTATTTCCAATAAATGAGAATATTATCATTTAAGAAAGGAAAAAATTTTCTTCTCAAAATTTTATCATTTATACGATTTAGAAAAAAAAAAATATAATTAAAAAATTTTTTGCAATATTTCTCGATCAACAATTAAAAACAAAAATCAAAATAGGCAAAAAATTATTATTTTCCAAAAAAAATAATTTCCGATTTCTTTTTTCAAAAGGCAACATTTTTTTTTTTTCTGCGAACAAAATTGATAATAAAAATATATTATACTCGTGTGTTTTCATTATATAAATATCTAATATCTATGTATATATGAAAAACTTGAAAATTCAAGAAGCAACTAAATTGTTTCTCCCTGAAAATGTAGAACACACAAAACTTGAATAAAGTGGATAAAATGCAGCCTTGAGCGATATGGAATCCCAAAGTGAAAAGGGAATCAAAACGCGCGCGCGCACACACACACACAAAAAAAAAAAAATAAAAAAAACTTTTTCGACGAAAATTCTTCAAAGGCAGTTTGAATATTTCAATGTAAACAGTTTCTTCTCTTTAAAAAATATCAACAATCCAATTAGTAACCTGTTTACCTTTTCTTTGAGAGAGCTCAGCTTTATGTTTTTAGAAAATAAAAAATATTAATTTTAATATAAAATAATAATAAATTTGCTAACATTGTAATTTAAAAAAAAAAAAAAATGAAATTATATTTCACATTATTGTATTTAGGTCAACAAATTTTCAATTAAAATAAATAATTTACAATTGAAATTAAAAATTATTAATATAAATTATTAATAAATTAATAAAAAATTATTAAACTAATTATTATTATTATTATTATTATTATTATTATTATTATTATTATTATTAAAATTATTAATTATTACATTGGAAAAACAATTATTTGATACAAATAATAATCAATTACTTGACTATTATTAAATAAATATTTATTTGTATTAAATATTATTTGAGTATATTTTATTAGAGTCAATTAAATGGCGTTTGTTTGAAATACAGAATTTATTAAAATACACAGTTTATTTAATTCAAATAAAAATTATTTGGTTCAAATAAATATTTAGTTAATAATAATAGTCGATTATTTGAATCATATTAATTTTTTTTCGTAACCCATAATATTTTCGTAAAAGTATTCAATCAATTTTCTCTGTATGTGATAATGAATTGATTAAAAAGTTTTCTTTTTTCTTTTTTTTTATAATGAAAAACAAATGTTTTCTGTTTTTAGAGTGGAACAACGAATCCAACAGTGAAATTGTACTACGTCGATTTAGAGAAAGTACTAATAGAAAATGCAACTCTAATTGAAATAGAGGCACCGCCTCATCTCGATGGTAGGGAATCTATTCTGGCAGCAGTGAATTTTCCAACTGAGAATATTGTATCGGCAACATGGATGAATCGAGTTCAAAATGAATCCTATTTTCATCTTTATGATGTTATTACACAAAATAGCACAACGGTGAGATTAATATTTCATAATTAATTATTATATTACAAACAAATAAATAAAATATGAAAAAAATTATTTCCTTCAATTAATTCAAATTTGAAAAATATTTATATCAATAAAAAAATATATATATTTGATTCAAAATAACTTTGCAATTATTTGAATTTTATTACCGTAAATAAATTCTTAATTAGATCAAGTAATTAATTGAATCTAGTAAATAATTTCTTTAAACATAATAACAAGTTTCTTCAATTTATTTATTTAACTGAATTTTTTTTAAAACTAAATTGTGAATTTGTTTCAAGTTATGTTTTGATCCAAATTAGTATTTATTTATTTACGTATATATAAATTATAAAATAAAATATTTAGATCTATTAAATATTTATTTGGTTCAAATAAATATTTAATTCAATAATTCAATAATTAACAAGTAAATCATTTATTTGAATTAATTTTTATTTGGGTGAAATAATTTTTTTTTAAATATTAATTATTTTATTATTTATGAAAGAAAAATGTATTTTCGAATTAAATTGGTTTCTCTATATAATTTTAATGAGCTAATGTACCTTGTGCGAAGTTGGCTTTTGATAAATAGTCAATTAAATAGTAATGATTCTGATATGGTTTAATAATCTTCTTTACATGCTTAAAGGTACTATCATATGCGGAGGCAAAAGGTTGGGTGGATCAATTTGAGCCACCATTATTTAGTAAGGATGGAACGTCGTTCCTTTTGATCTTGCCACAGAAACAAGGTGACAGCGGCGATTGGAAGCATTTAGTACTTGTTACAAACGCAACCACAGATACCAAGACAACCGCACTAACTTCCGGCACCTTTGTTGTCACGGAAATTATCTCATGGGACGAAGACAACCACTACATGTGAGTAATCACATTCATTTGCAACTATATAGTCAAACTTGTTGACCATGTCAATTAATTGAGCATATAAAATCATCATTAATTGTTTCCGATTTGGAAATTTCATTCAATAAAATCATTAATTTTTTGTTTTAGAAAACAAAACACTGGTAATTGTTAAGAGATTATTTTATTTATAATAATTGATTCTAATACGTATATGTAAATTTCTTTTTACAATCTTGAATTCTCAAAATTATGCGCACAAGCTGCGAGCTGTAATTTAAAAAAAAAAATGTCAAAATTAAAGAAAAACAAAAAAAATATTAGATTTGAAATAACAAAACTTACTGCTACTAAATCTTCTACAAATATTGGTACAACACTCGTTATTATTATCACATGCCACTAATGTACCTTTACATCCAAAAATTTCTGTTATGAGAAAACTCATGCACAATAGTGCGAAAAGTAAAATAATTGAAAGATGCATTTTCCCTTACTAATAAAATTTTCTTCATTGAATCACGCTTTTATATCTAAGAAATTTTTTATTTTTTCTTATATTATTTTTGATAATTATGTTGAAAACAAGGAAAACTAAAATCAATATACGGAAAATTACTCAATGAGTCATTAAATGACGCACGTCAATTACAATTAACATAATTGCAATAATCAAGAGAATTTTTATAAAAAAAGAAATAGCTGCAATTTTTTTTTACAGACAGAAAAATCTTTATCTCAAGAATAGAGAAAATTTTGTTTTGAAAAAAATTGAAATCAACTTCTTGTCTAGGAATTTTTTTTTCTTTTACACTGAAAAAAATCGGTTACTCAAAAATAAATATTTACTTGAATTAAATAAAAATTATTTGAATTAAATAAACTCTATTTGAACAAATATAAATTTTGTATTCGAAATAAATGCCATTTGATTCAAATACTCAAATAATAGAATAGAAAGATGTAAACCGGAAGTTCGTCCGAAACCGAAAGGTGTGTACTATGAATAAATAATAATAATACTCAAATAATATTTCATTTAAATAAAATTTCATACAAATAAAAATTATTTGATACAAAATTAGATTTTTTTACAAATAAAAATACTTTCTCTATGTGAAAGCAATTACTTTTGATATAAATAAATATTTATTATTAACAGATTATTTGAATAAAATAAATTTCTTTTTAACACTGCATTCGAAAAATTTGAAACTAATTTGTAAATAAGAATAAATAGATCTTTTAAGAAAGCCGCAAATTTCTGTGTTAATGTGTCACTGTCGGATTTGGGCAATCGGATTTTCGGCAAAATCTTGCACTGCATCCGTAGTGAATTAACCTCCAAGTTAAAGCACCATAATTTTCTCAGAGCGGGCCCTTTATAACCACCGCTTTCACGTTTCTAGCTCCCTAATTAGATTGCTGAACTAAAGAGTGGATATCAGCCGTTCAGCTCTTAACAGAGGGTCTGATAAACTGAGTTAATTGCCCTGGCGCCGGAGGATTCTGTCATCAAAGTCAGTTTTTGCTTAGCCCGTCTAACTGCCGACAGTTTTTGTCCAAGCCTTTACTAAAATATACTATCTCTCTCTATCTCTCTCTCTTTCCCTTATGTTGCGTAAAATCGCTCTCAATGTTACTCATGTTGTTACAAGAGAAAATTTGTCTCCCGTTTTCCTCTCATGTGTATCTGTATTTTGAAGATTCAATTACTGTTGCACATTAAGGATCTTCATTCTACTAAAATATCTCAACCGGAAAACTACTCCTCTTTATCTTTTCTAATTTGAAAAATGTACTATAATATATCTCGTTTGTTAAAAAGTTTTTCTAATAACTTTTCATCTTAAAAACAGTGACAAAACAATCTAAAAAAATATAACAAATTTTTTTCTTTCTTTAAATTAATTATTCTTTAGTATTGCTATTATAATGAAAAAAAATTTAAATAATCGGTTATTTTATTTATCAAATAAATATTTCCTTAAACCAAATAATTTTTATTTGTACCAATTAAATTAAAAATTTTAAATAGTTAATCAAAAAAATATTTTCCTTTTTGAAAAATTAATTTTATAATTAATATTGAGAAAACAGTTAATTAAAAAAAAAAATCTCTAGACACGTTTATTTTATATTCCACTATTAATGGCGCAAGATCTTTTATTTTCTCTCTACAAGCTTCGATTACTTCTGTAACAAAAGCGAGGAGAAAAATAATTACAAAGAACGCAATTGTTAAGAGAAGCATTTTTTAAAAATAATACTCTGTTAAATATTGTCCCGATGTTTAGATATATTTTTTTCCCATAAAGAAAAATGAAAATTGTTTTTTTTCTTTTTAAATAAAAACAAAGAAATAATATATTCTTTTTTTAAACAACTTTTAATTCAGTAAAATTTCAATTATTCGAATTAAGAGATTTAAATTGTCTTTGTTTTTTTTTTTTTTTTTGCTAAGAATATTTTAAACATGAAGAAAGTTATTATTTATGATTATAGTAATTGAAGCATTAAATTTTGCATGAAATTGAAATTTCAACCTTCATTAGGTTACACTGCTGGATCTCAAACTTAATTTCAAACATGTTATAAACAAGAAAATTTAGGAGGGCAAATTTTAATGACAGTATCCATAAAAAAAAAATGATGTAATATTAAATTACATTTAAAAAGTAACGAAGAATAATTGAATTTTTTTTCCATACTTGAGAATTTTAAAAAATTATTTTTATATTCTGATAAAAAAAAAAACATGTATAACATATTGTAATATAAATATAATAAAAAATTGTAAAACATTAATAGCCTTAAGGGATGGTAGAAAGAATGTGAAATGAATAAACTTTTTCGTTTAAATTTTCATATTCACAAAGAAAAAAGGAAAAATTGATGTTTAATTTTTTAATGTAAAAATTTATTTTTAATTATTATTAATGGAAAAAATAAATTCTCAAACAAGGAAACTTTTTTTTGATACAAACTTGCAAAACGCGATGCAAAAGATTTTCTCCCCCTCCCCCCCCTCACCCCCTGTTAGATATATGTTCCTCATTATTTTTCCAGTGTGAACGAATTTCACGACAGGAGGGATTCGGTTTTCATCGTTACAGGATTATTCTCAAAGCCTGGTAGCTTTTATCTCCGGACACCTAGTATAAGCCGATAGAGATACTTCTACGATAAAGGGCCAACACACATACACACATATATATATATACACAACGGACTTCGAAATTGTTTGAAGGAAGAAAACATTAATTTTGCGAGCGTATAGTATAAGAGGGATCAAAAGCAAGGGGTACTTCCTTCCTTCCTTCCAACAACTTCGCCATAGGACAAGGTTGAATTTTGAATAGTCTCATGGGATTAGAATGCAAGCGAACCAACTTGAAATTGCTCCCTCTCGAACTTTCATCGCCTTTCATAAAACATATAATTCATCGCAAAGGATCCTCTTTACTTGAAAACTATTTCCCCCAAGACACTATGCTTTGATTTAGTAATCTCAATTTTTTTCTATAATCTTATATGACGATTTTTTTTTTCAGAAAAAAAATAATAATTTTAGAAAGTTATTTTTTCTCAATGATAAATGAGAAATAAATATAGAAAAGAAAAAATGTTAAATTTTTTTTTTCCCATTTACATTTAAGCATAAATAAGAAAAATTTTGAAGGAATAAGACAGGTAAATATTATTTAAAACAAAATTTATAAAACTACAAAAATAAAAATTAGTAAAATTTTAAAAAAACTTCAGGTAAAAATAGAGAAATTTTTTTTTTTTAATAATTAGTCTCCCAATTTTTGCTCAACTAAAATTATTCCCAAGGAAAAGAAAAACATTATTCATTTTTTAAGTTTTAATGATTTTATTCATAATATTTATTTATTATTCGTTTCCAAAGTATACGCATTATTTGAATTGATAAAAAAAATTATAATGTAACATATTAACAATTTATAGAAAAAACACTCCTCATTTATTTAAAGACTTTTTTTTACTCCATTTATAATATTAGTTTTCAAATTATGTACAAAAAGGATAGAATCCTGTTATAAAATCAATTATTAAATAAAGAAAAAATTTATATTCTTTATTCAAAAGTAAAAAATTATTATTTAGAATAATGAAACTCACTGAGTTTAATTGAACAGCTTTTACTGCAACATTCTTCATTTTTTGTACATCTTATATTACGATCTAAACATTGACTGACAATTTCTGGTACTAATAAACTCACACACAATAGTGTAAAAATGACAATTATTGAAAAATACATTTTTCCTTTTACAATTGATAGAATTCACTAGTGAACCTCCTTTTTTATATAGACAAAACGTGCGTTTTAAATTTTTGTACATTCAAGATTAAATAAGGAAAATTCTCAAGAAAAATGACTAAAAATATTATTAAAAAAATATTTATAAAAAAAGAAAATTGCAAAAAAATAGTTAAATTTAAATTAACGTGAGATCAAAATAAGAACCAACATTTTTAAAAATCAGGTATGATGGAAAAGAAAAATATTGTTCAAGTTTCAAAGATTTTATTTAGATATTTATATTAATTCATTTTCAAAATATACGCATTATTTGAATTGATAAAAAGATTTTAATGTAGCATATAGTTAGCAATTTATAGAAAATAAAAAACAATTCTCATCTTTCAAATTTTAAGGTCTCTTTTTTATCCCATTTAAAATATTAGATTTCAAATTATTTGCAAAAAAGATTGAATCCTGTAATAAAATTAATTATTAAAGAAAAAATTTGTTATTTATTCGAAAATAAATTATTTTTAGAATAATGAAACTTACTTATTCTCTTTGAACAGCTATTGCTGCAACATTCTTCATTTTTTTTACATCTTTTATTACTATCTAAACATTGACCAACAATTTCTGATACTAGTAAACTTACACAAAATAGTGTAAAAACGACAATTATTGAAAAATGCATTTTTTTTTACAATTGATAGAATTTACTAGTGAACCCCCTTTTTTATAAAGACAAAATGTGTGCTTTAAATTTGTGTACATTAAAGATTAAATAAGGAAAATTCTAAAGAAAAATGACTGAAATTTTATATTAAAAAAATATTTATACAGAGAGAAAATTGTAAAAAATACAAAATAGTTAAATATAAATTCAACGTGAGATAAAAATAAAAACCAACATTTTTTTCAATTATCTTTCTAAATTTTTGCTTAACAAAAATTATAATCAACTATAGATGGAGAGGAAAAATATTATTAATTTTTCAAGTTTCAAAGATTTTATTTAGATATTTATTTATTCATTATTTTATTTATAATTAATTTTCAAATTATATTGTTTGAATTGATAAAAAAATTTTAATGTAACATATAGTTAGCAATTTTTAGAAAATAAAAAACACTCCTCATTTTTCAAAATTTTAAGGACTCTTTTTTTATCCCATTTGAAATATTGGATTTCAAATTATTTGCAAAAAAGATCGAGTCCTGTAATAAAATTAATTATTAAAGAAATTTTGTTATTTGTTCAAAAATAAATTATTTTTAAGATAATGAAACATACCTAATCTAATTGAACAGCTATTGCTGCAGCATTGTTCATTTCTTCTACATCTTTTACCACGATCTAAACATTGACTGACAATTTCTGGTACTAGTAAACTCACACAAAATAGTGTAAAAACGACAATTATTGAAAAATGCATTTTTTTTACAATTGATAGAATTCACTAGTGAACCACCTTTTTTATAAAGACAAAACGTGTGCTTTAAATTTGTGTACATTAAAGATTAAATAAGGAAAATTCTCAAGAAAAATGACTAAAATTTTATATTAAAATAATATTTATACAAAAAGAAAACTAAAAAATACAAAATAGTTAAATTTAAATTAAACGTGAGGTAAAAATAAGAATCATCATTTATTTGTCCTAATTTTTGTTTGAAAAAAATTTTAATCAACTACAGATGGAAAAAAAAACATTGTTTATTTTATTTTTTATTTTATTTATAATATCCTTTTGCCTTCCAAATTATGCGCATTGTTTGAAATGATTAAAAAATCATAATGAAAAATATATATATATATTTTTTATTTTTTTTTTATTTAGAATTTAGAACGTCGCATCGACTGCCAGGGTCATTAGCGACGTGTACAATGATATTACAGTGTTTAAATTAAATGAAAAATATAGTTAGCAATTAATGGAAAAAAACTTCCTTATTTAAAAAATTTTAAAGACTTCTTCTTTATTTCATTTATAATATTAGTTTTCAAATTATGAACAATAGAACCTTGATCCTGTAATAAAATCAAATTTTTAAATAAAGAAAAAAATTTATTATTTATTTAAAAATAAGAAATAATTACTAGAATAATGAAACATACTTTGTCTAACTGAACAGCTATTACTGCAACAATTATCATCTCTTACACATCTTTTACCACGATCTAAACATTGACCGACAATTTCTGGTACTAGTAAACTCACACAGAAAAGTGCAAAGAGTGCGATTATTATTGAAAGACGCATTTTTCTTCAATTAAAGAAATTTACTACTGAACCCCATATTTATATAAAAACAAGTGCGCTTTAAATTAAGGTATATTTAAAAAAAAAAAATAAACAAGGAAAATTTGTAATTATAAAAATAAAATTTTTTTATTTTTATTTTAAACAAAATATTTTTATTATTTGCAGTAAATACATGTAAATAAATAAATTTGTAATAAACAGTTTAAGAAAAACCTAAATAATGAAAATTTATTTTTTGATATGTACTTATGCAAAAAAAAAAGCTCTTATTTTTTTTACAAGAAAAAAAAATTATTATTCTAACACAATTTGTACAGTCTTATTTCTTAAAAACTTTCCTTATTATTATTACTCTTTTTTTTGAGGTGATTAAACTTATTCCATTCAAAATTTTTCTTTATTCTTAAATTTAATTTAATTAATTATTTAATTTACTGTAATTTAATTTAATTTAATTGGTAATAATTTTTAGTAAATACATCGAAAAATAAAAGTGCAAAGAGAAATATCACATCAAAATAAATTGAGAATATTTTTCTCTCAGGGTAAAATAATTTTAAAAAACTTTATTATACGACTATTTTTATTTAAAATTAAAAAATCAGTAATTATAATTAAAAAATTTTAATTAATTAACTATTGAAATATTGTTTGGCGGCATCAATCATTTAAATTAATATTATTTGAAACTTTCAATTAATTGGAAATATTTATTCATTATTAAACCTGCACTGCTGTTTGAAATATTTTTTCCTTTTATTTGTACAAAAAACATGCGAACGTCAATGACATTTCGTTTATTTTTTCAAGATTAAAAATAATATTCTATTTTTCCTTTAGACGAATTTTATCAATTTTAAAAATATCAATGTTACCAAACACTATTTATTTTACTAATGTTTTTTTTTTTAATTGTAATTCACTTTTTTATATGCTTAAACAATTTAATTTTGATAATTTATAACATTTCCATATTTTAATTAATATAAAATAAGTATATGAAGAATAAAATTTAATAATCAAAGTGTGAATAGAAAATGTTTACATTTTTTAAAATCATATGGAAATGTAGAATTATTTTCTTTTGTCTAATTCAACTAGAAGAAGTAGAATTCAGTTATCAGATCTTTTTTTATTCTTGCAAAATAAATTTAAAGACGAACGGTCACGTCCGGAGTCTCGTAATTCAATACCTTACGAGATAATGGCTCTGGGGTTTGAGCGCATCTCCCGAGTTTCGTGGGTGAAGGGTTGAATGTGGTAGTGATAAAGACAAGGTCCACCGCAACGGAAGCAGGAACACATACACACAGACACCATAAGGATGTTCCCCGTATATAACAACAAGATGGATGGGTTCATGGGTCATTCACAGCAAATTAATTTGAGCATCCTGTTAATTTAGCCTATCACAAGAGATCGATCCTCGTTTCTCGCGAGTGCTCTCTCTCTCTCTATATATATATATAAAGTTCACGTATCATTTTCGGGACAGTTGAGAAAGTCAAAGACGAACAGTTTTTTTATCTCTCTCTCTCTTTCTCTACTGGTTAATGAAGATCGATCGATGTGCGCCAATGAAAAGAGAGAAAACTCTCTCTCTCTCTCTCTTCTGGCAAACCGTAATCTCCTTTTCACCATTCTTCGCGCGCAAAGGGTTTCCTTTCAACAACCCGAGAGCAAATCTCATCTCATACAGCGCGCGAAGAAGATTAGAACAGAGCGAATGATTGCCAGTTCCCCGGGCCGCGTCATCAATTATCCGAATTTATGATTGACCTACTTTCTCGAAAAGAGGAAAAAAACCTTCTTTATTTTTTCAAAAGATCTGAAAAATCACAAATATCGTTTTATACATTCAGAAAAAAATTTATTTCATTCAAAGACTATTATCAAATAAATATTTATACTTTAACCAAATAATTTTTATTTAAATTAAATAAATTTTATATAAACCAATAATTTCTCTATTTAAAAGAAATACCATATCTCAAATAACAAGAAACAAATAAATATTTATTTGATAATAGTCAAGTGTAATCAATTATTTGAATCAAATAATTTTTTTTTTTTTTTCAGTATATTCACTCGATTCGGGTTTTCTTTTCCTTTTAAATCAATTATAAAACAAAAAATATATCCAGTTTCCATTGCTTGTTATTATTAATATTTACAAAATTGAAAGAGGAGAAGTAGAGACAATTAACTAGAGGCGTATACTACCTACTACAATGCACCTTTTCGCCGATTTATTTAGAGTTGCGCGAAATACGAATGCGCCCCACGGGGAATGAATGCAAATAGGTACCCCTCTCTCTCTCTCTCTCTTTACTTTTTTACCATCCCTTTTGTGCAAAATTAATTCCGACTACAGTTTTTAATAAAGCCACAGCCAGCGGCGGCCATGAATCACGAGAAATTACTATGTCGCGAGAGTGGGCCAATAAACGCGACACTTTTTTTTTTTTATTTTTTCCTTTTTTTTTTTTTGACTCGTCTACGCCGAAAAGCTCTCAATGGCCCCGCAACGAGAAAGAGAGACGGGATATTATTCTCGTGGTATCAGCATCGTTTTTCCCATACCGACAATCTCTCCGGTCACTGCGTGTTTATACAACGCTTCGTGCGAAAGTCACAAAAAAAAAAGGTCCGACCCGATATACTAGTTAGCATTTTGGAAACAGGAAAAGGAAATTCTCTAAAGTGCGACGTGAATAAAAGCACATATAATAACAACAATGTTATTGTTATAAATTTTTAAATAAAATGAAAAATTAATTTTTATTGTTAGAGAACAAATTGTAATTTTAATGACATTCCGGGAAAATTTAATAAAATCAAAGCAATTAATTTTGAGATTTTAATTAATATTATTATAATTATTATTACTATTTTTATACTATAATAACGTTATAAAATGTATGTATTTCGAATTTAAAATATACACACATCTGTCATTGTTGATTTATGTCTCGATAATAGAAAATTGACTGCAGAACTGCATTGGTAGTAAATTAATTATATCGGAAACTGGCTTTAATTATGATAGATATAAATGAACAGAACATTCATTATTATTGGCCTATAGTCAATTACATCTCTAATGTGATACTAATTACTAGAGTTTTGGTTTAATTAACATTCGCATATAATCGAAATAACTCATTCGATATTTATTGTTATAGAAAAAAAATTTATCATTTAACTATATCAATAAATTATAACAATAATATTAATTTTTATTATATAATAATCTATAATACAATAATAATAATAATAATAATAATGTCTATTATTAGTAGTAATATTATTAAAATTTTTATTATCATTATTATTATCGTAAAACGCTTATTAATTCGAATAATTGATTTACAACTGTTTTCTAATTCTAATTAACTAATTAATAATTACATAATAATTAATTCGAATTCTAAATTCCTATTTAAAAAAAGTCGAATTGTCAGGAAAAAAAATAGTATAACCAATATTTTCGTTATATTATCATATGTAATTCTACAAATTTTTGTTTTCTTTTTGTTGCAGATATTATTTGGCAACATTGGAAAATGATCCAGCACAACAGCATTTGTATCGAGTATCAACATTGTATAAAAATTTTAAATCAGAATGTCTCAGTTGCAATGTTAAGAGCAAATCTGATGGCGTTCAATGTCTCTACAATCTAGCAAAGTTTTCACCCGGTAATTCACACTACGTGCTCACCTGTGCTGGTCCAGGAGTACCGGATATTTCTATCTATGACAAAGTAAGTCGTCCGCCCCCCCCCCCCCCTTACACCCTCAATCTCGTTCATCGAAAGTATACATCATGAGAGAAAAAGAGTGAGAGAAAGAGAGAATCGGAAGTACGCGCCTGATTCGAAAGGAGGAGGCAAAAGACGAGAATAAGAAAGACGTGTCTTGACTTCGGGGATGAGATAGGATTTCCATCTCATATTGCCTCGTCGAGGAAAAATGAGATTTCATCTTCCATCATGCCAATGACACCCTCACTCCCTGTTTTTATCCCAATGTGTTTCAAAATCTCTTCGTTCCTTGGCCTGATTATCTGATTCTACCAAAGTCAATTTAGAAAATTTTTTTTTTTTAACAAAAAAAATCAAATAAAATTTTCAATTTTGACAGAAATGAGAACGCATGACTGATGACACACTGAAAAAATATATATTTGATTTAAATAATCTGTATGACACTGAAGTTGAATCAACGAAAAGAATTTTTTTTTTTTTTCCCTAAGATTGAATATTTCCACACCTTAGTTGAGGATTTTTAGTGTTTAAGGATGTATTTGGGACCAAAATAAAGAAGTTTCAATTTAAAAAAATTGGTTCTTGACCTTTAAACTAAACTGAAAATGAAAAATTCGATTCGTCAAATCAACGTTGGTAACTTCAGCGTCATTAATCTGTTATATTATCAAATAAATATTTAATTTAACCAAATAATTTTTATTTCAATTAAATAAACTGTATTTGGAACAATTATTTCTATATTTGAAATAAATACCATTTAATTGACTCAAAAAATATTTGGTTCAAGTAAATATTTATTTGATAATAATAAAGTAACCGATTATTTGAATCAAATAATTTTTTTTTTTTTTCAATAGTACGAATTTACAGAGAAAAGAGAGGTAAAAATTTGCCCTAAACAAAGATTTTATTCAATTTATTATTACATTGAAATTAAAATAATTATACATGAAATTTTTTTACTTGAAACAGCGATAAGTTTCACTGGGACAGAGATATGTTTCACTAAAACAGAGAAAGTTTTCGCTATTCTAGAGAAACATATCGCTGTTTGAAATAAAAAAATTTTTTCCATATATTTCATTAATTATTTAATGAACTAGGATTTTAAAAAACAAAAATCTTTTTTATTCAACAAAATAGAAAAAAAGGAATCAATTTCAAAGGTTCAATGATAATTTATGAATATGTGCGATAAAAAGAAAATATATACAACATGGATGAGACTGGATTTTGAAATGCAATTTTGCTTCCGGTAATAAAATGAAAGGGACTCGAGAAATATATACAGGCACCCACTTAAAAGTCCAAGAGCAAACTCTCGTCGTTTCGCAGAGACTTGGTAAGTGGGTCTGGTCCCTCTTGAAAAAGAGTTTAAAACTGGATCGATCGCTCGTTAATAATATTCTCTTTTATCACTCCAAGAGACGAGAGAACGCTCAACTGAATATATATATATATATATATATGTGCCTCACGTGTATAATCGTACTCTCATAAGTGCGAGAAACCGCTATATGAAAAATCTCAAAAAAAAATGACACGAGAAAATTAAAAAATTTTCTTTAAAGAAACTGAACTTGTTAATAATCAGAATTTAATAATATAATTAATATTTAATAATGTTTAATAATATAATAGTAATGAAATAAAATAATAATAGAATAGTAATAAAATAAATTAATAATATAATAGTAATAAAATACATTAACAAAATAAATATATATATTTGTTTATTTTTAATTAATAATTAATTATTATGCATTGATAAAAGTTAAATCGTTAACAATATATTTTATTTTACATTATTATTATTATTGATACATAAAACAGTATTAATTTTTTGCAGTATAAAATATACTTATTTTGAAACTTTTTTTTTTTTTAAATCTCCAGTATTTATTATCACCACATACCGCAATGACTTTCAATTGTTTGAAACATTATTATAAATTACTTTTAGTCACACATACTCGAATGACATTTGTTACTACAACATTTTGTATGATGGTCACATTTTGCTCCCCTATGTAAACAATGTATGACTTCACCTGAGATGCAAGTCATATATAAAAATACTAAAATTGCAACAATTGAAAAATGCATTTTTATTTTTTAAACTGATGTAATTTTTCGTTTGCTCATCTGCGCTTTTATATACCGTTTAAATGCTATTTCAGTTTTGTAAATTATTGAGAAAAAAATAAGGAAAATTTGTTATTCGTTATTTGACGTCAAATATATCCTTCATTGTATTTTTTTTTAAATTTAAAAATTATTTTTCTCATTTTTTTTTTCTCATTTATCAATTTTAGTCAATTTTGATACGTTGGTGATTACAGATAAATTTATTCGTAAAAAAAAATACTCCAGATACAGTTAATGATGATTTTTCTTCATATTCTCTTTCAAGATTATCCACACATGTTAATTACTATGGGAAAAAAATATAAGTAAGTTATAATTTAAAAAAATTATAGAGAAAAATATAATTTAACATTAAAAAACCAAAAGAAACAAAAAAAAAAAAACTTTAAAAATTGAACAAATAAAAATTTTAGGTAAATGAAAAAAATTGATTTATTCTTAAAACAAGACTTACGACCACGGGGAATACAAATCAAACTACAACAGGCATCATTATCTACACATGGTGTATTTTTTTGCAAACACGTACTCGTGGCTTCTTCAAAGAAGAAAGCCATACACAAAAATACTAAAATTACAATTGAAAAATGCATTTTTCTAACTGTTGTAATTTTTTGTTGATGATCAGCGCTTATATATACCGATAAGATGCTATTTTCGCGTTTTGTAAATTAATGAGGAGGAAAAATAAGGAAATTTTTTTATTTGTTATAGTAGATAAAATTCGATTTTTCAAAATTGACAAAAACAAAAATTTTTTTTAACTAAAGTAATTTTAATTTTACACTGAAAAAAAATTATTTGATTTCAAATACATAATTTTATACATATAATAATAATAAATTCAAATACATAATTATCAAATAAATATTTACTTGAACCAAATAATATTTAAAACCAATTGAATTAAAAAAAAAAACTATTATTTGAACGTCAATAATTTCTGTATTAGAAACAAATACAAATATTTGGAAAAAATATTGAATAACAAATAAATAGAAAAATACCTTGGCTGAAATAATAATTATTTTATGTAAATATTTATTTAATAATCGTCAAATAACCAATTATTTGGAATCAAATAAATTTTTTTCACCTCATTTATATTAATTACTGATTGTTAAAAAATTCGCGAATTAAACTAATTAATTATAATTGCTATACATATAATTAATTACAAGTTGTTAATGTAATAGGACTTTTGGAATAATCAGAAATTCCTGCAACGCTATATATAAATTTATCGCAATTCTAGTGGTTATTTCAGTAATCATTTTAGTGTGCTAAAAGAGAAAGAGAGAGAGATAGAGTGAGAGGGAGAAATGAGGGCCATAGAAATGCGCCAAGCTCAATTTTTCTTCAACCGTTCCCCTTAAGTTAAAAGCGTTCTCTTTTTTTTCACAAATAAAGAACAAATTCCTCTTTTTCTCCGAGAATTTTCCGCTTCTCCAATATATCATTACGGCTCTCACTCGCATGGAACGTGAAAATATAGTCACGTAGAAACGTGTTCATGGCTTGATCGTTATGATCCGTAGTAGTGGAGAAAAAGATGGCAAGGTTGAAATAGGGGGGTGAAAGTAGAAAGGGAAAAAGAGGGGGGGAACGGGGTGAAATAGACGCACCATGAAATAAAATTTGCAATCCGATTCAACGTTACAACCCCATGCCGACCTCGGATCACGATGTTTATATAGCAAATCACGACTACAAACCCGGATATGTAACAGGTGTTATGGGAGAAAAACGTGTCACATGAAATTCAGATGTTTGCACAGATGCCAACCATAACTTCCCCCTTTTTAAACGATATACTCACTTTGCCTTAAAATCATATTTTCACTCCTTATTAAAATAAATCAATTTATTTGATTTAATTGAAAAAAAAATGTTATTTATTTAAATAATCCATTAATTAGAGAACAAAAAATTATTTAAAACCTTTTTATTAATTAATTTTAACAGGCTTTGTACAAGGCCTTTTCATTATAAAATTATTATTTAATAAAAGAATTATAAATAAATTTTAATTAAAGTGTTTTTTTTTTCATTTATCGACTTTCAGAAAGCAAATAAACTATATTCTTGGGAGGATAATCGAGCTGTTGCGGAAATATTGTCTGTAAAAGCACAACCAATCGTGAAAAGACTCAAAGTTCCGGTTCCCGGTGGATTTGAGGCTCAAGTTCAATTAATGATTCCACCAGGTGCGGATACATCTGGATCAACAAAATATCCCATGTTGGTTTACGTGTAAGTAAAAATAATTTTTTTTTTTCTACTATCCTTTTATCCCTTCTTTCAAATTCTAAAACAAAGGCAAATTTTTTTTCGAACTTATTACATCCCTGAATTATTTTCGATAATTTTAAATCTTAATTAATGTAATAATAAAACATTCAATGTAGAAGAAAATAATTGCAAAAAAAAAATTTTTGTTTCAATTTAAAAAACAAAATATTGAAAAGCTTCAACCTGATTTAATTTAAAAGCGTCAATTTACTTCGAAACTAAATGTTAGCTTTAATTGAATGTCAATAATTTTTCCGTTAAAAGCAATCAAATGTCAACACTTGGATTTATATGTGACTTCAAATTACAAATGTGCAATTGCAAAAACATTCAATATAGGTCATTTACTTTTGAAATAAATTTCAATACAAAAATGCATTTCACAGAATTCATCCCAACTTTTCCTATTAAAAAGTTACAAAAAAAAAAAAAAAAAAAACAGTTTTTTCCCTTATTCCAGTAAAAAATAAAATACTTCCAAATTTTTACATTTCCCTAAATAATTAAATCTATACTTTTTTTTCCTGAAGTAAAATTTTTTGCCTGCTCTATGGATTATATAAACTTTACAATTTTATACACAAAAAAGGAACGATTGATAATGATGGAGCCAAGATAGCTATGGAGTAAGAAAAAAAAAAAGAATATGCTTGCTTTTACCAGAGAATGAAAAAAAAGAAGAAGTTGCAAGTTCAGAAACTTACAGTTAAGTGCTTCCTTTGAAAACAGGTAGCTCACCTATAAAGTATACATGTGAATACGCACATGAAGCGTTCTGTCGTTACATTTATGCCTTGTTGGGTGTTCCTTAAAAAAAAAAAAAAAAAAAAAAAGTGGAAGGAGGGTGTCAAGAAATGAGATAGAGGGTTGGAAATGTTGCTTCATGCATCGGAACTTGAGATAGATATATATATAAAACTCAAGTGTAGTCATTGGATATCGAACCAAAGTACCCTTACACTCTTGAAAGAGAAGATCGTATAGTTTTCAAAGGCTCGTAATGACACTTTTCCTACACTCAGGGACAAAAATTTATTATGAATATTTTTTTTTTATCTATCTCATTCGAATATTTCCATATTCATACTGAAAAAAAAAAAATTCTCGAGATTTTATCAAATTTTTTTAATTACAAATATTAATTATTATTTTTCCCCATTCTCACCATAATAAACTAATTATAATTTAACAATTTTCAAAAGGAATTAAATAAATAATTTTTTTTTTCAATTTCAAATAAACGTTTGATTACATGAGTTATTTTAACGTTGTGTATATATTTACTTTTTTTTTTTTTTTTTTTTTTAATAAATAAACTCGTATAATTGGAGTATTTTTAATTTCCAACAAGGAAATTATTTACAATAAATATTTATTTGAAACTCATTGACACGAATAAAATCGTTTTATATTGAATTTATTTCAAATTTATTTTAATTAATTTTTTCAATTTTTTAAAGAATTTTTCAACGCATGCGTAAAATGACTTTAGAGAAAATCAATTTTTCAAGTCTTATGTGATTTATTTTCTTTTATACGTTTTACCTCTACTTTCCAAGTAATTGAGTTTTTCATGAGGAGCGAAAATTTCTATATAATGCGCTCTTTAAGCGTTTTCCCTCCCCTCTTTGGATTTTTCCTTATCTGTATATTTCCACGCAATTCTAAGTTTCCCCGAAAAAAAAAAATAAATAAAAGAAAATGACACAAAACTTAAGGCAAAAGTGTGAACATTCATTATTTATCATTCGCCCCTCTTCAACATTCTACTTCCTGAACAATTCTTTTATCACCTTAATAACATGTTTTCTTACTCCATAAAACAAGATGAAAACTTTTCCAATTCTTTTATCAGCTTCACCTTTTGTATATTCAGCGAGCGACTTAAAGTACTATTTATTACAAAATTATCATTTGAATTATTTTAATAATTAATTTTTTTTTACCATTTATTTTTTTATTTAATTTTCAAAATAATTCTTTAATCAAAAAGTTAAAAAAAAAAAAGTTTAATCTAATAATTTTAATAAAATTCAAAGTACAAAAGAGAGTATTTAATTGCTTTTGTTCGTTTTCGACTCTATAATTTACTATGAATTTGTTAAAGTAACATTGGTATTCTGACCCGCCCTTTAACGATTTTACAATCAATTAAAAATCGATTTTCATCACCTAAAGTTAATTTTTTATTTATTTGTCGAATACACGTTTTCAGACGATACAACCAGAGAAATATTTTCTTTGAACAAAATATAATATATTTGAGTTAAATAAATGTAGATATTTATCTCACAGCCTACTAGCCTATTTATTTGGCGTAAATAAAATTTTTTATTTAAATCAAATGCTAGATTATTAATTAAATAATTTTTAAACTAATCAACGAAAATTAATTAGTAATTACTAATTAAATATAATTTAATATATAGAAAGACAAAATAACAATTTTAACAATGATCAATAGGGGAGTGAATTTTTTTCAAAAAAAAAAAAATATTTGAATGAATTCAAACAGGTTTAGACTTCAGCGCCACAATATTGATTCTGGTGGAGTAGCTTTACGAGTTCTACTATAATCAAAAGAGTTCAAGTTCTGATGGTAACTTTAGAAGGAGCCTTAAAAAATTGATGCCAGGAGTCGGGAGTCTAACAAACTCACAATTAACCTAATGCTTTCAAGGATATATATTCAATGTTACAAGTTGTCTATTTGCCGATGCGGTTGATACAGAGCTTGACTAGCATGTCAATTCTGTATTAACCATTCACCAAAAATTTTTGAAAGGCTTGTGACTAACGCATTCTGTGCGCACTAGCCAATAATTTAATTTAACAAAGACAATCAAGTCAACTATTTTTTTTATTTCTTCTGTCAATTTTATTCAAAATTTATTAAAAAAAGTTTAAAATTTTGAAAATTTAAAAAATTCAAAGTTTATAAAAAGTTTAAAATTCGAAAATTTAAAAACCTTTTTTTCTACAGATAAATTTTAAATTTTCATACAAAACTTTTAAAATATAACTCCTTTTATTTTAATTTAAAAAAAATATATTTCTACTCATTTACTTTTTGATTAGTTTGTCAATGTCTCAAGTTCTTTTCCTAAAATTGGGTCCAAGTTTTTTTTTTTTTTTCTTACATATCCTTGGAACTTTTCCGGAACGTGCTACCGACAAATTAGAGATTATTAGAATTTACGTTAAAAGTTATATCGCGAAGTCAATTTAGAAAGAAAAAGAAGCGTAAATTTTCTGAAATATCAACCCTCTTGCATATTTATTAGTTTTGAAATATAAAAAATCATATTTTTATAAAATCACCTCTGATTTATGTTGCCTGCAGGCATGTTCCTTTTCTAAATAAATACAAATTTCCATTCGTTCTATATAATAAAAAAAAAAAAAAAATACGAGAAACTAATTAAAAATATATCCCAAAGGCAAATATCAGAAAAATTTAATAACAAGCATATAGAATTCATTGACTATTTCTAGTGGTCTTAATGGATAACAGCGTTTTACTTTCTGTACTATATAATATTTTTTTCAATTAAAAAATACCAGCATTTTATTTCTGCTATGCAAAATATTTAATTCTACATTCGCAATTTACTCTCTTCAAATTACATACGTATATTCTTTATATTTAGAAAAAAAAAATTATTTTTTTCAAATATTATTATTTGTGAAATCTTCTTGCAATGTACATGTAGAACTTTATAAATATATTCATAATTATAAAAATTCAATTGCTTCATTCAAAAGAATTTTTTTTAAATTTCAAAACTTCTACCTCTTGGAAATATTTTTTCTCTTTCACTTTAAAATAAAAAAATAAATAAAAATGTTGATGAATATTTTTTTTTAATTAACTGGCTAATTAAAAAAAATTTAATTGTTAAACTAAAGAAAAAAATTATATGCAATCTTTACAGTATTTATAATTTACGTGGTCTGATTTCTCCGATTGTGTAAAATAAAAAATATACGTTTTGTAATCAAGTAACGAGTATTTTATTACAACGTTAAATTTATACAAATGAGAGCAAAAGAGAATTTAATACTTTTTTTTTTAATTCGACTTTTATTGATGTAATTAAATATTAAATAGTGAAGTTAAATAAACATTTAAAAAGTAAACTTAATTTTTAAAAAATAATTAAATTTATTACTACTTGTTAATTTTGATTATTATTATACAATTTAATATTACATTCTGTCTTTAAAAATTAAAAATTCTATTTTTTTTCTTCTTTCTGATAATAGTTAAAGTACTTTTTTCTCATTTGTGAACAAAACAAAATTGTTACACCTGGAAATAATTTAATTTCCCCTTTTTAAAAATACATCTTAACCTGTTGCAAATAAAAAAAAAACTAGATTGTTCATTGAATGATTTTTTTTTTTTTTTTGCTTTAAGTGAGCGTAAGACTCTTTTAGAATAAAGGAAATTGTATAGAGAGAGAGAATAGGTGCCTATTCAGAGCTTAAATATTCTCAGAGTGTAATTATTCCAACTGCCTCTTTGTGAAGCCACTTTTCCTGCCTCTGAATTCGTCCCTGCTTGCATTTTCTCTAAAACCATCTACACTGAGCTTAATCACTGCACTCTTTACTTAAGCTTGTCTACCACGAAAAAAATTGTTTTGTCTCTAGAAAACACTAAAACCTGAAAAATACGATGATAAAATACTTCACTGTCTCTGACATTGTTTTTACTATACCAACATAAATGTAGGATTGTCATAAACACGAGAGACGTTAAATAAACAAAAAAAAAAAATCTCTCTAAATAATAACGTAAACATTTATTTTTTCTTTTGAAATTATTTATAATAAAAATATTATTCGCAACAACCATTCATCTAAAATAAATTTCTAACTGATAAATAAATAATAAAATGAAATTATTCTTGATATTTAAATGCCTATAGATAAAATTTACTCCAGAAATTATATTTACTGATAAAGAAAGTCAGATAAAAATTGATGATTCCATTGAATCGTAAATTTAATTTCAACTAGTTACAATTCTCTTTACTCGTAAAAATTGAACACATTTCATTTGGCAATAAACCCATCAAAATATTTCATCTATCTATATATATATATATAGAAATGATTTTTAAACTAAATTTTCCAACAAATTGAAGATTGCTTATTGAAACATAAATTTTCAATTATATATTGAAGAAATAATTTCATTTGCAGTTTTTTGTCTTCTAAGTATCAATTTCTGATATTATGATGGAAAAAATGAAAAGGGTGGGCGAGATTTTAGTATAAAATTATGAATTGCAGATCAAAATGAAATGAAGAGAGAAAGGTCTACTTAAAATTCATCCGGATTGTAAATACTCACTATCTGCAGAATTTTTCTTTTTTCATTCTCTCTTTCTCTCTCTCTCTTTTTCTAAAAAGACGAACATGAGTTGAAGATCTAAAAGCATCGAGGAAAAGGATTTCGAGAGAATTCTAAACGAAGAGAAAATCCTTTTACATATACATTTCACTTGCAAGAACTACCTCAACCATATTCTCGTAACCGAATAAAAAAAACAAATTAACCTTTTTTTTTAAAAACATCTCTTTTTATTTCAAAAATTTCCACTTCTATATTAAAAATTTTATTTTCAAATTAGAACACCTTCTATTCCAAGTTTTATATTAATAAAAATAGAAAATCTTTTTCTTTACTGTTAATATTTAAAACAAAAATATATTTAAAGTTTATTAAATTTTCTATTAAAATTTCTATAATTAAAAAATTCTTTTTATTTCAGATACGGTGGACCAGATTCACATCAAGTGACAGAGAAATTCAACATCGATTGGGGGAATTATTTGGTCACAAACAAAAGCATCATTTACGCGGCAATTGATGGAAGAGGTTCAGGAGTCAAAGGAAACCGGATGCTGTTCGCAGGATATCGTCATTTAGGAACCGTGGAAATTGAAGATCAAATTGGCGTGACAAAGTAAGTTCCAATTTCAAATTAAAAAATATATATAGAAATTTATATTTGAAATTCAATTTAAAATAATAAATTGAATATTTTTAATTAAATAAAAAAGGAAGAAATTAAAAAATACAAACAAGATTTTCGACTTAGAATTTTTTTTTAATAAATGTCACAACATAAAAGAAAAAAGAAATTATACTCCATTTGTATATTTTTTAACATTTATTATATCAGACAAGAATCAAAATTAATAAATATATAAAAGTTCAAGAGAAAAAAAAATTTTTTTTTCTTAACTCGAGTGACATTTAAATATAATTGAAAATTATTTTTCTCCACATTTTATAGCGACACAGGGTGCCATATAATTTAATAAATTTGCCCTCATTTTTAAATTGATTCTATCAAAAAATAAAAAGTATTCTCATATCAAATGTCAAATAGCTTAATTAACTTTCGACTAATTTTTCATCTATCGAAACGATTCAATTTAATTAATTTAAATTCTTTCACTCGATAACATTCACTAAGAAATTCTATATATAAAACTGTCCTCTTCACTCAATTCCAGGACTTTCAGCAAAATTTTTCCTTCGTCTTTACTTTTTACTCAACGAAACTTATAGCCAAATATAATTAAAAATTTATAAGAGAAAAAAATACTCTTCATTTTTTTTTTTTTTGGTTTTATTTATTCCATTTACAATATTTTCAGATTATGTGCAAAATTTGCTTCCTGTAATAGAAAAAAAAAAAAATATTAAATAAAAAAAAATGTTCGTGTATCAGAATTGAAAAATAATGAATTATATAAAACTTACTTCCACATGTTTCATATTTATCGCTACAACATTCACGATCATTTCTACATTTTATATCCTTCCATAGACATTGACCGACAATTTCCGGAACTAATAAACTCACATAAAAAAGTGCAAAAATCACAATTATTGAAAAATGAATTTTTTCCAAATGATGAAATTTACAATAGAACAGATTTTTTATATACCAAGAAAGTGTGCTTCAAATTTGTTCATACATTTACTAAACAAGGAAAATTTATAAGAATGACTATGAAAAAAAATAATATGTTTATTAATTTAACCAAAGACATTTTTTCTTTTTCATTTAACGTAAAATATAAATATAAACAATTTTCATTAAACAGTTTAAGAAAAAATGTTTTTAAATAAAACAAACAAAAAATTCATTTTTTCATATTAAGAATAATAAGCATCTATTTAGGCCAGAAAAAAATATATTCTTTTTTTTCAAATAATATTCTAACATACAGTCTTATTAGTAAAAAGAATTTTCCTTTTTTTCATAAATTATTTTACAACATTAAATAAAATTTATATGTTGTATTGATCTAAAGCGATAAAAAGCCGTCATATATTTTATTTGATTCAAAAAAAGTAATAATAATATTATAATAATATTTTCACAGTTTTTTTTTATTTCAAAAAAATTTTCCTTTATTTTCTTAAATTTATGTATGTAAATTCAAAATACACTTACTGGACATATATATTAAAAAAAGCAATTTTTAATAAAAAAAAAAAAATTTCATAATTTAAAAAGAAAATAATTCAATACATTGGAAAAAAATGCATTTTTCAATAATTGCAATTTTTGCATTTTTTTGTATAAATTTATTCATATCAGAAATTTTCGGACAATGTCGAAAACGTGATGACAGATGTATAAGAGATCAAGATTGTTGCAGCAATACATGTAGACAAACACTAAGTATGTTTTAGTATTCTAATAATATTATTTTTTAATACAATAATTTTTGTTCATTTAATAATTTTTATACAGGCGGCAAAGTTTGCTCATAACTGAATAAAGTGAATAAAATTTTTAAAATAGTTTTTTAATAAATTCATTATAGTTTTTGTTGTGAAAAAATAGAAAGGGAAAATTTACTAAAAATTCTGTTGGTTATTTCCGAGTTATTTCTATTAAAATTAAACTTATTGTAAATATAGTACTTAATAAATAATAATTTTTGGCAATAATAATATTAATAATACTAACAATAATAATAATAACAATAGCAATAATAATAATAATAATAATAATAATAATAATAATAATAATAACGAATATTTGTATATAAATTAAATACATAAATTTCGTTTTTTTTATTCGAGAGAGTGATCTTGTTTTCTTCTTTTTGTAATTAAATCGAGAAACCAAAGTCCAGTAATCTTGTAATTTTACGATGCTGTAACTAACTTTTAACACCTAATCCCAAATCCGTATATCCGTTAAATTAACTTCTTTTCTTGCTCGCGGGGCAAGAAAACGTTAACAAGAAGAAAATTGGCTCCTAACTTTATCTAAATTTATAGCATCACTCCTTTCTCAGTTCAGTTTGTTTTAGAAAGTCCACTTTGCCACCTTTTCCCTCAAACACCCCATCCACCCCCCCTTTTTTTTTAACGGTCCTAGGTAATTGAGTGTGAGAACACTGTTAAACCTTTGACTCCTTCATTTATATACAATCTATATACTGTATGAACCGATCAATGGATGAACTGTCTACTCCCTAAAATACTCTTGGGTGTTATCAGGTAAAATAAAATTAAATTAAAAACGCCACTTTTTACATAAAAAGTTATTGATTAATTATTATATGATAAAGAGAAAATAATCGAAAAAGTTTTTTATAAATTTAAAAATATTCAAGCGATTTGGAAAGTATAAAAAAAAAATTGAATTTATTTCAATGTATATTAAAAAAAAAAAAATTTTCCTCTATTTTAAAATTATTTAAATAATTTTTATCATTTATTTAAATGTATTAAAAAATTATTTTTCATTTATTTCAATGTATTAAAAAACATTATTCATTATTTTAAAATATTAAAAAATTATTTTTCATTTATATTAAAAAACATTTATCTTTTATTTTAAATTATTAAAAAAATATATTTTTTTCATTTATTTTCAATTCATTTAATAATATTTAAATTATTTTATATTTTTATTTTTTTATGATAAAAACCGACTAAAGAAAATCTCGGAATAAATTCGATTAAAATATTGAAAAGAGCAATTAAGCTCAAATTCAGCTTCATTTGAAGCTCATAAATTTAAAACGCCTTTTTTCTGGATTTGTGTGTGAGAGAGAGAAAAAAAAGAGAGAGAGAGGGCATTTGAGAGCCACGTCAAAATGGTATATACATAGATATGTATAAGGGGTGCGAAAGAGAAGGCGACAACTGTACAGAGCAAAGGTGAAGGCAGAGGCTTGCGATTCCGCAATCGCTTGGCTGGATTCCAATTTCGCGACTGACTTTTTTACACGAAGGACGCGACGCGCCAGCAAAACACCCGGCATTGGTTACGCCCAGTCGTCGCTGCTTCGCTTCTCTCGTTGCACCAAAAGAGCCATCCTGATGGTCGGTGACTGAACTCTCTCTCTCTTTTGCAAAACTACAACCCGAGAATTTGGAAACTCGCCCGACAAATTCGCTTCGATATGTCGATTTTCGAAAGCTATACCTAATAAATTAAACCGACCTATCCTTTTGTTAAAAAAAAAAGAAACCACTAAAAAAAAAATTCAATCCACACGAGAACAGAAAAATTTCCTTATGCTTGACATGCCTCACCAGGATATTGGAACATAAAAGAAGAGGATGTTGATACTTATTGTAAAAGCAAAACAACAAAAAAATCAACTTCCTACATCCGTCTATGCAAATCCCATGCTTCTATTTCCGTGTTCGATAAGAATTTTCTTGAACGAATTATAATTTGTTTTTTTCAATTCTATATATTTTTTTTTCTAAACCAATTTAAAAAAAAAACCTTTTTTTTGGATAAAATTCTATTTTCCACACGATTACATAAAAATGATGAATGTTGTTTTTTCTTTTACGAAGTTGTTAAAATTTATGATCTCCCCCTTTTCCAAAGTTTATGCATAACTCATAAAATTAAAATCAGTAAACAAAGCGTGTGTAAAAAAAACAAAGCTCAAAGATTTAGTTGGAAAATGAACGTAAAATCCAATTTAAAGTTTAAACTCGTTATAAAGGGTAATAAGAAGATCGACCAGAATTGAAACTTACTACTGCTTGACCTAGGCAAAATTAAATTAGTCGAAGAAAGCAAGGGATATCTCACACACACGGGTATAGAGAGAAAAAAAAACTTTTTTTTTGCCCCTCTTTTAGAAGAATGTACATAATACAAGGGGAGAAAATTTCCAAAACTTTATAAGAAAATATATTGTAACTAAACGATATATCCAAAAAAAAAAAATTCCTTTCCTAAGTACAAAGTTTTATTTCACGAAACTTTATCTCCCTATTATTTTTTTTATTATTTTCATTTCATTTCGATTCTCACTAAATCAAGCAGTAAATATATCAAAGTGGAACAATGTTGGATTGTAAAACTCGTCAACTATTTATGAACACTTTTGAGACTTAAAAATTCCTCTCTTTGTGTTGATTTATATCGAAAATAAAATAAATAAAAGTTTATTTCACAAAAGTTCTCATGGATTTGAAAAGAAGCTTTTCCAATAAAAAAAAAAAAAAAATGCAATGCGTATGGAATTTCACTGCGAATAAGAAAAATTGTTTTCTTCTAGGTATCTCAAAAAGAAGTTTTCATTCATCGATCGAACAAGAACTGCAATATGGGGATGGAGTTATGGTGGTTATGCGGCAGGAATGGCTTTAGTCACTGATACAGCTGAAGTTTTCAAATGCGGAATGTCAGTTGCTCCTGTAACTGATTGGGCACTTTACGGTAAATCATATATGTTCTATAAATAAGTTTCTAGCATATCTAAAGGGAATAAATTATTTTAAATATTTTTAAATTACTTTAAATTAAATTAAAATATTAATTTTAATATAAGAAAACATCAGGAGCAGAATGAAAAATTCTCTTTGATTTTAAAAACAACGATTGAGAATGCTGTTGGGCAAAAATAATATTAAAAAAAAAATAACGAGAAAATATAAAATGAGACATAATTCGTTATCTCTTTTGTAATCAAGCATGAAACTTTGGTTGTTAGACATTAATTTAGACGACAGAAGAAAAAGCTTTTTGAAGCAGTGTGTCTTGTATTCGTGATAATTACCAGAAGCTGGTAGTGTGTCAAAAGCGAATTTTCCCCCTTTGTTTTCTAGCAAACTCATTAATCTCGCGTACTTTCGTACATAACGTATATATATAGCCCGCTCACTGTTCTGTTGGGATCGTATATAATTAATAACTTGCGTTTTAATTACAGATTCAATTTATACTGAGAGGTTTATGGGTTTACCATCATCGGCTGACAATTTAAAGGGCTATGAGGAAGCACAGCTTCTTAAAAAAGTCGATAAAGAGAGTGGATTTAAGACAAAGGGTTACTACTTAATTCATGGTACCTTCGATGATAACGTACACTATCAACAATCTTTGATGCTTGCCAAAGTTCTTGAACAAAAGGATATCTTGTTTCGGCAACAGGTAAAAATTTAATTTCAAAAATTAAATATTTCACTCTTTTTTCCTTAAATTTGTTTCTTTGATCTTTTAAAGAAATATATTTAATTAAAATCAAGAAATTAATGATAAAATTTATTAGAAGGAAATAAAATTAAAAAATAAATTTTTGCAGACCTATACGGATGAAGATCACGGTATAGTTCAATCTCGTTATCATCTCTATCACTCCTTGGAAAATTTCCTAGACGAATGTTTTGAAACATCTTCCTGATCAACGCATTTTTATTAAAGAAAACTAGGAATTACACTGTCAATCATATTTTGTAAATAAAATTGCCAAATGTACATAGTTTATGTACAAAAAAAAAAGATGATGAAATTGTAATATTTGTGTGTTCGTGTAAATAGAAGAAGATTTTTAAAGATCGTCGAGACTATATTATATATATTGTGCCAATTCGAGTGTAACAATGGGATTAAAAGTTGTTTTTTATATTAAAGAAAAAAAAGAAAGATATATATATATATATATATAAATAAATATTATATATAAATATTTATAAAAGAAAAAAAAATGAAAACTCCTTTTGTTATACTCAAAGATCGAATGAAATCAGTGGATTTCGAATATACCTGATCGTAACGACCTAAAATTATTAGAGTTTGTACTTATTTACGAGTTAGACACTTTTTAGTACGTGAACAAGTTTTTTAAAGCCAGCTATTTTATGAGAAAACTTTGTTACTTAAGGAGTAATTTTATATAGAAGCACACAAGGGAGAAAAGGAAAGGTATAAACTTGTAATCTTTCGAATAACTGATCCTATACTCGCTTCTGTTGGTTATATTATATATACTTTCAAGAACAATTTTCATTAGAGTATGATAATATATTTTACCTAACTCAGTTATATATCTATACAATGCTCTACTAAAATTTCACGAAGATGGATTTTTTTTTTTATTTAAACAAATTTTCACTCTCTCGATAATATTTTGAATACTTCTTTTGTGCGAGGCAACGAGTATTAGATAAACGAAGGTTATAGTGTATTATAATTATTTTTACTATCATTGATATTTTTCCATATATAATTTTAAATGATATTATTGTATTATTATTATCATTATTATTGCCAATAGAATACTCTCATTGTATTTTTACTACTACATTATTTTCAAATTATATTTAGTGAACTATTCTCAATTTACAGATACAGTAAAACCTCGTAAAGTCAAAGAAATTATTTTATTTTACCGTAATTGAGTCGATAACAAATTTTTAAATAAAATTTCCAATCAAATATAGAATAAAAACATTACCCTTATATTTTATATTATCGAGGTTCAACTGTACATGTAAATATGGTTTTTGTAGAAAAACTAAATCATTGTGATTAAAATTTTCTTTTTTAATTTTAGAATAGCATATCTACAAATTGTTATCTATAAGTCACGTCATTTAATAATAATAATAATAATTAAAAAAAAACAAGAGTGCACAGTAGTGTAAATATGCAACTATCACGTTTTAAAGTATTAATAAATAAAAAAATTTTGTAAATCAAGGACCACTGCGAGCAATTTTAAAGGTGGATCAAAGTGAATTTATTGAAACGATTGTTAATTCTTATAATATCTTGAACTCAATTGTACATAAAGATTACTTAATTAATTGTATAACTGATATAGAGAAAATGTTGTTGCGAGGAATACTTGTGCGGAATTAATTCGTAGTTTTGCAAAGTTGCTTGAAAAAAAAATTCCCTATCAATTATTTGTTGAGTGTATTAAAAAAAATAAAGCTCTATGTTTTAATAATAAAAAAAATGAAAACTCATTTATTAGTTTTTTATCTCATAAGTTTAACAAAAAGAAAAATATTTTTCCACAGCCTCTTACGAATTTTCCGTTTCCTTGAATCTAAACAAAAAAAAGAAAATAGTATTAATTTTTTATATCTGATTATAAATTATTATTTTAAATAGATAAAAACACTTACTTGCATTTTGTACAAGTATAAAATACCGTTTGTCCTTCATCTGCTGAGCGCATTTGTAAAGTCGCATAAGACATTTGATTATTTTTACATTGAGGACATTGTCGTTCCACAACAGGTCCATCCGGTTCTTCATCATCTTCTTCTTCACGTTTTGAAATCACGCATGTATTTCTGTTCAAAAATGGAACCGTGAATGAAATTTCCATTCTGCCAAAAACTGAAAAATAAATTTCTTCTTAAATTGTGCAGTTAATTTTAATTAATATTTAACTTTCAATTGTTTGAAATCTTTTTTTTTTTAAATAAACAAAATTTTAAATTGAAATAATTTTTTTAAAATTTTCATTTAGAGTATTTGAAAATAAAATAAAAATACACAAATTCTAATTTTATCAATTTGTCTCAAATTATCAAGTAATAAATGATAAGTTACAACGTAACATTGACACAATTTTTAAATCCTTGAAACAAAATTATAAGAATAAAAACTTCCTTTAAACTCATTCAGTATACAATTTTCTATAATCATTCATTATAGTAAATATGTAATGATCTTCATAGTAAAACAATTTTCAAATAAAATTCCAAATCATTGAAGAAATATAAAAAAAAGTTTTCAAAAAAGAATTATAAAACAAAATTTTATAAATCTAAAAAAACTTTTTCTTAAAAAACACTTAGAAAAATATTTCTATATTTAAGATAGAAATTTTGAATAATTGCGCCATTGTTACGTAGTCACGTATCGATCATGCGCAGTAGTATAAAAAAAAAGAAACATTGAATAAGAACTAACCACAAAATACAAACCTTCGGCAGGCTCCCATTTTCTTTCGCAAGCATAACAAGTGACACGTCCAATTTCACTACAAAATGGTAAAATTGTTCCACAATCCGGGCAAAATCCGGATGCCGTTGAAAAAGATCCGGTTTCTTTTTGAAAATCCATATTTTCTTGGTGATCACTTATTTATCGAGAGCACAATAACACTATACACATTTAGTAAACACTGCGGCAAACCGGAATCGGAAATTGATCAAAGGGAACACGCGAACAAGAACCACGCATGCGTGGAATTTTTAATTTATTTTAAAAAAATCAACCAACCAATTAAAAATAGTTTACAAAGTCATAAATGAAGATAACGTAGTAAAACGTTTAATTAAAATTAAAAACTTTTTAAATAATTATCAAAGTGTAATTTTTTTTTCCAATTAATATAATAATTCTACTATGAAATTAAGAAACAAAAAAGTATCTTATTTTTAAAATAAATATACTTGTTGTATAATGAGTAATTATTGCTTACATACATTGAAGAATTACACAAATGAGTTGTGTTCTATAGATGACATAAACTATTTTTATTGAATGATTGTTAAATAATTCATTTCAATATACAAGCTACATAGTAATGAACTGAGTTAATCAATTTAAAAAATTTATATGAAAACATAAAGAAATTCTTTATTGTTTTAATAACAAATTCAAGTTTATCGTGAAGTGTTTATAAATAGTTGTTTACATATAAAGTCTCTCTGTTAATTAATTCAGTGAATAAGTAAAATATATATGTATGTTTTGTTTTTACGTAAATTTCGAACAAAATTTTTTTTATATATAATTTTTGTAATTATTTCTATAACAAATAGAAGTATATTAATTTTTTTTTATCTAGTTCTATTTGAATAAAAATATTTTTAAAAAATATATATTTATAAAAGAATTAAATTATTTTTCAGGAAAAACAAGAATTATCATTTTTCTTAAAATGATAAAAATAATGAAGATTTTTCAACTAATGAGTAGTTTACTTATAGGAACAACTTTAATAAAACCTATAAATGGGTAAGTTTTAAAATAATCAAAAGAAAATATATTTATATATTAATTTTTAAATTTAGAAAAATATTTAACTGATTGAAATAATAATAATTATTTTATAAACTTCAGTTAATTATTTTCTAAATGTAAATTTTATTTGTATTTGCTATTTTTTTTATTTTGAATTACACTTTAAATTTACGATTAAATAGAACGTGATTTATTATTTCAAGTTTCATACAGAAAGTTTATAATTCGAAATCCCTATTTTTATCGGGTGTATATTTTTTGTGAACAGTTTAGAAAAGGGTGCCAAGTCGTTTGTAATGACCAATGCGAATGCTAAAAACGTGATCAGAGAGTTTGAGTACTACGTTAATGTTGCAGAGGAGAATATTAAGAATTCCATTATCCAGTAATTAACAGTCGTTTATGATAAACACTTTTAGATTAGCTGCACTTTCATTTCCCTTCATGCAAATTAATCACAAATTCAATGTTCCAGCACTTTACTTTGAGAAATTTAATTTATTTTTGAATTTTGTTTTTTTTCATCTATTCTATATAATAAATTATATATTTTATATTTAATTCATTTAGGAATAAAATAAATCTATTTGATTTTACAACTATAAGCAATATTGACAATTGGATGGAAATTTCGGATACTGTTAGAGAAGTTGGAAAATCGAAAGCCAGTCTAGTTCTTCAACAAACTCAAGTTTTTCAAAGAGCAATATTTTTCACTCTTTTAAATCCACAGCCAAATGGAGCAGGATTTGCCGGTGTTCGAACTCGAACAAATTGGAATTTATCGTCTGTTAAAAATATCAAAATCACATGTCGTGGTCAAGGAAGTAATGAAAATTATAAAATTGTTCTCAGACACAATGGTCTTGAATCGAACGATGACATTTCCTATGAGCAATTTTTCACAGTGAGTTTTAATTTTTCAAAGAAATTCTATTTTTTGATTTATAATATAATTAAATTCATTAAATTTTTTTATTAATATGAAATAATATTTCAGGCACCAATGTCAAGCGAAACATTTTCAACTGTAACAATTCCTTTGGATAATTTCAAACCCTACTATCGTGGTAAAGAGATTATAGATGCGGATCCTCTGAATACCTCTAATATAACAATGTTCGGTTTACAAGTTTACGGTGGCGTTTACTTGCCCATTAAACAAAAGGGAGTATCGGCTTTGGAGATTGAGACAATTGCGGCTACTTCCTAAAGTTACGACAACTTTATACAACAATAAACTGAATCCTTAAAAAGTTTCCATTTCCACCTCGAGTCAACCAATAATAATCTAAACCCTATTTTACTATCATTAAAAAAATAATTTAAAAATTTTTTGCAAAATTATTAAAAACTGTATAATAAATTCTAAATAAATGAAACGAGAACGGATCTACATTTGTCGATTATTTATATACTTTTTAAAGTTATACTTCCTTTTGGCTTTAATTTTTTTTCTATGTCAACGTAGAAGAAAGTCAAGTCGACAGTCGATTATAGGTCGTCAATATATTACAGGAGAGGAAATTGATCAAACATTTCTTTGTGACCCAAACGGTTGTATATTGAAAGGGAGGAATCGCGAAGTTTAATATCCTTTATACTATATACGTATATATATATCAAGGAGAAATGTAGTTGAAGCTCAAAGAAGCGAGAGTCAAACAACAATAATTTGTCAAGAAATTTTTTTCTATTATACATGTAACTTTTATTACAATTATAATAAAAAATATTATTTAACGTAAATTTTGTAATTAAATAATTATTTTTATGATAATAAGTGTTTTTGACAGAAGAAAATGACATTGAGACACGCGAGAGTAAAAGATTGATCCAAGGAACCAAAAAGTTAGAGATCGATTTTAAGATGACACGACATTGTTGACTCAGTTTCACATTATCATTTTCAAGGAATGACATGGTAGGCACGGCAGCCTGCGGGTAAGTTATATTTAGAAAATTATAATATATTTTTTAAATTTTCGAATTTAAAAAACGCTAATAATCCTAGTTAAATAATAGTTTAAAAAGATTTTCAAATATTATTCACTTTTGAATAGATTTGTATTATTGTTTCTACAATTTTTTTTTTTTTTTTGCTGCAAATTTTTTCTGAGGATTTATTTTAATAACATTTTTATAGAAGTATTTTTCTTTATGTTTAGTACTGTTCAAACTCTATTTGATTTTACACGAACGGATCAACTCGATAGTTGGACAGAGTATTCGGACACAATAAAACCGAGTGGAATGTCGAAAGCAATTCTCGTTATTCAGAAAACTCAGCTTTTCCAAAGGGCAGTACTCTTCACTCTATTCAATCCTAAACCAAATGGAACTGGCTTTGCGGCCATTCGTTGTGATACAAACTTCGATCTCAAGCAATTTCAGAATATTATGATTAAATGCCGTGGTCAGGGTATTAATCAAAAATACAAAATGCTCCTAAGGCATAAAGGTTTGGGCAAAGATGCTGTGATTTATGGACAAATCTTCACGGTAATAGAAAATTTTTTGCTCATCTATCATGTTCCCTTGTGACACCTTTCTCATATCCCCTCTATTTTTTATATATATATTGACTCTTCATAAATAATTTTCATATAATTAATTTAATTAATTACTTTCAGAGAAAAAAAATACATTATACATATTCGACAAATATTAAAATACTGAAGAATTAAAACAAAATTTAATTGTATAATATTAAATTAAAATATAATTATATAAATTTATTATATAATTATAAATTATATAAATCAATTATATAATTATAAATCATAATTACAGCAAGTGTAAAAGTAGATTAATCGATTAATGAAGTGAAAAATGCGAGAAATATTCGCGAGTACTTTTTTTTTATTCTAGGCACCGGAAAATGAATTTGCAACAATAAAATTGCCATTGATAGATTTTAAACCATACTATAGAGGACAGCAATTAGCTCTGGATGCCTATCCGTTAGATATATCGGCCATCACAAATATAGGCATTAAAGTGGACAACGGACCTTATCTGGCAGATAATCAACCTGGGGTATCAGCGCTCGAAATTGATTGGATTAAAGCCGTTAAATGATTTGAAAAAATATCAACTTTTATGACTTCAATGTAAAAGGGATAAAAGTTTTACGCTTTTATTCCATACATAAAATATTATTTATATTTATCAATCCTCTTAAAAAAAAAAAAAAAAAAAATGTTACCTAACTTTATTATCCAAATGTTATATATTTATTGATCTATTTCTTTCTATTTATATAATATAAAATATTTAAAAAAAATTATGAACACATTTCATAATTCTCTATGAAATACTTTATAAAAAATTTTAATCAAATGTTAAATAGTACTGTATATTATAAGTATTAACAAATATTAAATATTATATTTATTAATAGCAAATAACTCATTATAATTTTTCTAATTGATATGATTTGATAAGAAAAATTAATTTTTTCTTGTCAAAATTAGTTCTAATTTTTTTAATTATAAAAGTTATTTACTCTACAAAATAATATAAAAAAAAAATTGTTTGTGGATTTTTTTTTATTGTTAATATTTGTAATTAACAATTTGCACAAAAAAAACCGTTTACTCTACAAAATAATAAAATAAAAATAGTTTCATAAAATAATTTTCAAAAGTGCTTTGATATTCCACATATTTAATATATATATATCCAAAAAGAAGGTATTTAAAATTTTAGTTAACGGTACTTAATTTATTTAGTTAGAAAGAATTTTGCAATAAAAAACAATTATTGCAAAAGAAAAAAAAACATTTACCCTACAAAAAAATATTAAAAAAAACTTTGTGGAATTTTTTTATTAATTGTTATTAACAATTTGCACAAAAAAAACCGTTTACTCTACAAAATAATATTAAAAAAAAAGATTTTATAAAATTTTCAAAAGTGCTTTGTAATTCCACATTTTTAGATATTTTAAAAAAGAGGTTTTAAAATTTTAGCTAATGCTATTTAATTTATTTAGTTGTAAAAAAGTAATATATTTCAATTAATAAGGATTTTTTGACCTACCATTTTTTAAAATTTGCAATAAAAAACCATTGTAAAAACAAAAGAGAAAAACAAGTAACCTTACAAAAAAATATTAAAAAAAAATTTGTGGATTTTTTAATTGTTAACTTTTGTAATTAACAATTTGCACAAAAAAAACCGTTTACTCTACAAAATAATAATGATAAAAAAAGTATTTTATAAAATTTTCAAATGTGCTTTGTAATTCCACATTTTTATATATTTAAAAAAGTTATTTAAAATTTAAGTTTTAAAATAAAAAGCAATTTCAAAAATTTGCAAAAGCAAAAAAAAACATTTACTCTACAAAAAAAATTTTTAAAAAAATTGTGGATTTTTTTATTGTTAATTTTTGTAATCAACAATTTGCACAAAAAAACCGTTTACTCTACAAAATAATACTTAAAAAAATATATATATTTTATAAAATTTTCAAAAGTGCTTTGTAATTCCACATTTTTAGATACTTCAAAAAAAGGGGTATTTGAAACTTTAATCAATGGTAGGTATTTAAATTATCCTTTACAATACACAATTATATCAAAACAATTGAGAATAAATTTTTAATATAATTTCTTACCTTTTTCTCTTTAGGCTACCACAGACTTCAGAGAATCTGAAACAAGAAGAAAATAATGTTATTAATTTATTTCAAAATTAATTTGTGTTATAAAAACTATTAAATATAATGGGAAATTTAAATACAAATTAATAAAATAAATTTATAATAATTAATTATAGTAAATAAATTAATGAAAATAATTCAATATAATAAATAATTCATTAAACGCCTCTTAACGCGAATGTTTTTTTTTAATTTAAAGTTTTTCTCTTTTTATTATAATTAATATATTTTTTTATTTTATTTATTATTCTACATTGTTTTTATTTAAATTTAAAATTATTATCAATGAATTTGAAAAATAAATATTTTTCACTTTCAAGGAATATCAAAATCTAGAATAATTATTTTTAGCATATGGGAATAATGAGTCACGTAAAGTAAATTTAAGCAAATTTATATACATATATGTGTTGATAATAAAACACACATAATAACAGAGTACGCTCGATAAGAAAGGAAACAAACTGAAATGCCTGAAATGAAACAGAAAACAAACATGGCGCCGGTTGACAATTCACCTACGGGCAGTATGAGCGGTTTTCAATTAATTTATTCTTTTAAATCAAATGAAGCAATTCCTGTGCATAAATATAAATCTGTAAACACTGGACTAACTGTTTTTATAGCCGATGTTGATGGACCTGTTGTTGGTGGTTATTTTTGTCTCGGTAAGTAAAAGGCGTAAAAACATAACCTTTTTTTCAACACACACTTTTCCTTTTATATTTTTTCAATGTTTTCAATAAAATGCAAATTTCTCTAAATCATTATAATTTAATTAAATATGACGTATTTTATTTAAACATAAAAAAATATATTTTCAATGAAAAGGGTTTTTTAAAAAAAAGAAAATTATTAACACCCATATTGAAGGGAAACCATTTTGAATTGTCATATTTTAATAAGGGTTTACTTTAATCATAAACATACGCCCTAAAAAAAAAAAAACTTTCTATAATCTAAAAAATATGGAAAATATTATATATAAAATATTGTATTTATTATATTATTGAAAACAAATTTATAAATTAAAAATCTGTTTTAAGAACTTAAATTTGATATATTTTTAATGTTTTAAAAAAATCAATTTTTGTTTATTGAATTGAATTTTTGTTTTTTTAGCAACGGAAACATTTGATGACGATGGCCTGCCTCACACCTTGGAACATCTCGTTTTTATAGGAAGTGAAAAATATCCATACAAAGGTGTTTTAGATTTAGTTGCAAATAGATGTCTCGCTTCTGGAACAAATGCATGGACCAATACTGATCATACTGCATACACAATGAAAACTGCTGGTTCCGAGGGTTTTTTATCTCTAATGCCAATTTACCTCGAACATATTCTTTATCCCACACTGACGGTAAATTTTCTCCAAAGCAATTTGTATTTTTTTTTGTTAAAAAATTTTTTTAAAGAAAATAAATAAAAAATTTATATTTTAAGGATTCTGCATATAAAACAGAAGTGCATCATATTACGGGAGAAGGTAATGATGCTGGAATTGTTTATTCGGAGATGCAAGGTTGTATGAATAATGGCGTGGAAAGGACATATAGAAAACTTTTAAGAGCTGTCTATCCTGGAAAATGTGGCTACAAATCCTACACTGGTGGTATATAAAATTTCTCTTTAAAAAATTAAAAATATAAATATTAATTTGAATTGGAAACAAAATTAATTAATATTAATTCATTTTCATAGGTGCATTAAAAAATTTACGAGAAAGTACATCGAATGAAAAAGTTCGAAATTATCACAAAGAATATTATAGACCGGAAAATTTAACAATAATAATTACTGGACAGGTGAAGCATACAGAAGTATTTAAAGCACTTCAAGGAATTGAGGAGAAAATTTTGTCAAAGGTAAGAGATAATTTTTTATTATTTTTTTTTCTCTAAGTTTCAAGTTAAGAAAATATTTTTTTTTTAATTTAGGGATCAAGGGAATTATTCAAAAAACCTTGGCAAGACAAAGTACAACCCTTAACTGAAAAAATTGATTTGGATGTATTTTTCCCTTGCGATGATGAGGATAATGGAATGGTGATTGTCGGTTGGCAAGGATCATCAGATAATGACTATTATAAATATACAGCTTGTACACTTTTACTTAGGTATCTCACAAACACATCAATTAGTCCACTTCAACAAGAATTTGTTGAAATTGACGATCCTTATGCGAATGATGTTGATTCTGAAGTTACGGAAAATTCGGTACCACTCTATTGCATTAGATTCGATAATGTACCAAAGGAAAAGATTCCATTAATAAAAGATCGTTTAATAAATATTTTAAAAGAAATTGGCAGCAAGGACGATGGAATTGATATGAAGAGAATGTTAATTGTTATAAAAAAATTAATCCTCGAAACACAAAGTAGTTTGGAAAGTAGTCCCCATTATATTATCGTTCACACGTTGGTTAAAGATATTTTATTTGGAAATTCAAATGAAGATGTAAGTATTTAATCGATTTTAATTTAATTATTTTATACTAATTATATTTTTAATATTTAAATAATTAAAAACTATAATTTGTACAGTTAAATCAAAGATTAAATTTAATCGAGATATTAAGGAAACTTCAAAATGAACCTGTGTCCTTCTGGTTGAATCTTTTGAATAAATATTTCGTCAATGCACCATTTGTGTTTTCGAAAGGGATTCCAAGTATTAAAAAAAAGATGGAGATGACTAAAGAGGAAGATGAACGTATTGCAAAGCAAAAAGAGAGTTTGGGAAAAGAAGGCCTCGAAAGAAAGAAAAAGGAAATTGAAGAAGCGATTGCAGAAAACGAAGTATCTGTCCTATTATTTCTATAGTATATTACAGAAAATTTACTTGAATAAAATAAGTAGAAATTTATTATTAATTTAATAATTAACATTGAAGGATGATTAATTTTTTTTTGCAGAAACCAGTGCCTGATGATATGTTAACATCTGTACCAATCCCAGGAACAGATTCAATAAATTTCCACTATATAAAAAGTTTTTCTACTGATTCATTAAAACAGCATCCAAGATTTGATGTTAATAAACTTCCTCTTTATACATATTTGGATCACGCTAATACTAACTTCGTATACGTAAGTGTAATCAATAATAACTATTACGTTATTTAAAATTAATTAAAATATTAGTCATTTTATTTAATTATTATTATTTTCAGCTTTTTGTAACAATGAACACATCAGAAGTTCCTGAAAACTTGAGACCGTATATTCCACTTTTAATGGAATTAATTTTAGTTTCACCAGTCAATCGAAATGGTAAATTAGTACCATACACAGATATTGTAAATGAATTAGAATCTGATACAATTCAAATTTCTAGTGGAGTTGGAGTAGTAGGTGGAAGTCGATTTTCTTGTGGCATTTTTAGTCAAGGAGCTAATCTAACGCTTCAGGTAAAATTAATATTTCATTTGAATTATTTTCAATTTTCAATTAATAATAATATTCACAGGTTGAATTATCAAAATATGCAAAAGGAGTGCAATGGATTAAGGAATTATTGTACGATACAGAATTTACAGTAGAAAGATTAAAAGTAAATGGTGCAAAACTTCTTAATGAAGTTCCAAGTGTAAAAAGAGAAGGAAATAATATGACGAGAGCTATTTTGAAAGGATTAAAGTACAAAAAAGGTAAATTATTACAAATAGTAATGAAAATTAAAATTAGATAGTGAAATTTGAAAATGAATTTAATGAAACAAATCGAAATTTGTAGGAAGTAATCAGTACACATTGAGTGTATTACGACAACAAAAATTCCTTACAAAAATATTAGAAAAATTAGAAACCGAGGAAGGAATAGAAGAAGTCAAATTGGAAATTAATCAAGTTAGAAAAATTCTCACTATGCCTAATTCTATGGCCCTTCATATGGCTTTTAATGTTGATAAATTAGTCGCACAAAATCCAAATGTCTATGCACCATGGAAAGAATTTTTCTGTGATGTTAAGTGCCCCGATAAATCAAAGTGAGTGTTTTTTTTAAATATTTACGATTCAAATAATGTAATTCTTTTTTTTCCTTTTCTAAAAAAAAAAAACTATTTTCCATCAATCAGGTTAAAGATTGTTCCGGATCATACACTCATAAATCCATTAGAAAAAATTGCATTAAATGGTTGTGTGACTGGTTTAGGATGCATTGAATCTGCTTATATGGTTCAATGTACACCTTGCATCAAAGATGTTATGCACCCCGATAAGGCAGCATTACTCGTTTATCTTCAATACCTTACGCAATTAGAGGTAATACAATTTTTTTTTAACTAATTAAATAAAAATTTTATGAAAAATAATTTAAATGATTTAAGGGTCCAATGTGGAAGAAGATTCGAGGCCAAGGTCATGCTTATTCTTACAATATGCATATTGCGGCAAATGAAGGTTCTCTTTACTTTACTCTATATAAAGCAGCAAATGTTGTAAATGCTTACAAAGAAGCCAGAGCAATTTTGGTAATTTTTCAAATTGATAAATTTGTTTTGTTTTTAGATGTTAAACATATATTTTTATTGAATTGTTTTTTTTTTCAGGAAATGCATCTCGATAAAGATAAATGGGATTCAAATTTATTTGATTCAGCAAAATCGTCGTTAATTTTTGAAATTATTAGCATTGAAGAAACTGTTGAAGATATGATAAGACAATCGTTGTTGTCTTACTATCATAATATTCCTCACGATTATAATCGACAATTGGTAAAAAATATTGAATCTGTTACATTTGATGATGTTCATCGTGTTGCACCTCAATATATCAAACAACTATTAGATCCTAAAGCTTGCACAACATCAATTGTGTGCCATCCAAGTAAAGTTGAAGAAATCGCCGCAGCTTTTAATGAGTAAGTAGTTTTAAAAAATTGACAAATTTTTACTATCTCAATTTTATTTGAAAAAAATAATAATTTACTTTCTTTTTTCAGATTTGGTTATGAATTAAAAACTAACAATTCTCTTGATGAAACACACCTTAATGAATGATGAGCAAAATTAGCAAAAAAAAAAAAAAAAATACTGTGACTTTCATGTGCTTTTCTCTAATTTTAAGTAACTTTAATAACAGATTACTGTGCATTTTGTAAGAAATATAAGAGCTATTAATAAAAAATTTTACTAGTTATATTAATGTTACACAAATTTACTATTTAATTAGATAGTTTACTTAAAATAATTAATTTTTTTTACACAAAAACAAAAGAATCTCATAACCATAAAATTGAATGTCACTAATATTTTTTTTCGAAACAAATTTTACGAAAGAAGATTTTTTAAATGATATAATTCAACAATTATTTTACTCTTCCCTTTATTTTAAATTATCGATTATAAAAATATAGTGAAAGTTAATGAGAAATAGAGAAGAAAATTTTAAATCTACAATATGCAGGACCACCAGGATCAATTAACAAAATGTAACTTGTTACACAAGAAATGTGAAAATTATATTCGAATAAAATTGAAGAGCCTTTTTCTAAAATAATAATAATAATCTTATAAAATGAAAAAAATTCATGCGACATTGAAGGTATTAATGAATTGAAGGGAGTGAGAAAAAATTTAGATGATCAAATTCATGCCGAGGAGGAAAAACGAAATCAGCTCATGCAGGAAGTCGAAAGGATGTCCTACAAGATCAACGAGCTAAACGAGAGTCTTGCAAAGAAAGCTGCATCACGTCATGAATACGATCGTACAATTCAAGAAGCTGAAGGTGCTTATGAGAAGGTAAAAAAAATCTAATTAAAAAAAATAAATAAATAAATTTTTTCAAAAATATTCTATTTTTTAAATAATAAGAAAAAATTTATTAATAACACTTGATGAATATAAAAATTTAATTATTTTGAAATTACCTATTTATAGTTTCAATCTGATAATAATTTCTCATGTAAGTGGAAAATTCAGTGAATTTCTCATTACAGATTATAGAGAGTTCTCAACTTTTACTCAATCTGGTAAAAAGAGAAGCTGCTAGCCTCGACGAGACATTGCATACAAAATAATCTTGAAATTAAAATAAAATTTAAATTTAAAATTCTACCAAAAGAAAAAAAAATTCCTAATGTTAAATATTCTATTAAAATTTTCACTTCAATATAATATGAGAGAAAGGGAAACAAATTTGTAACATCTCGATAAAAGATAATGTAAAATTTTTCACGAAAAGTAAATTTTTTTTTGTCATAAGAATTTAAATTATTTTTTTTGTTTATTCAAAAAATATATATATCTGTAGAAATTATATCAGCACACATGATTACATTCTGTTTACATATATTTTGCCAATTAGATTTCTCCAATAACCTAAATAACTAAATATATATATATATATAATGCTTTCATGCATATTCTACTGGAATTGAAAACTTGGAACATTGGTTTCTAATTTCCGGAGTAATCCTTCGCTCTATTTGTCATTCTAAAGAATATTATTAAATTTGTTATTAGAGCGTATTATTTTCAAATAAATATTTTTTATTCAAATTGAACACCTTTTTTAAAAATAAAATTTTTAATCACAATTTTATTTATTTAGCAATAAATTCAATCGTTATTTATATATAACTCTTATTAGAGAAATAAGAAATATAGATAAATTAAGAGTACTATAAAAAATAATTTAAAAAATAATAATGGTCCATTTAAAAAAATCGTAATAGTAAATAAATAAGCGTATTTCCATTAGTGAATAAATATTCGATTAACTTGATGAAATTTTCAATGCTTTATAAATTGGGAGGAAAAATGTAAAAGGCAAGGTAATTCGAATATTTTTTCTATATTAAAACATGTGACACGATAGAATATTTGATTACAAATATATGTGAATGATTAGAATATCCTTTTACTCCAATTATATCCTAACGTTCGCCACAAGAAGGTCATTCAACTCTATTTGTACCATTCCAATGTCGTTAAAACAGATGAAAATTCCCCTAATTTACATATCTGTCACACGTAATTTGACTCAACAGAGGTAACCAACAATTATGATAAAAAAACACATAATCATAATACTTAATAAATATATAGTCACTAAATAACTCTAATAGAAGGTTAAAAGTCTGTCGAAAGAGAAACTATTATCACATTTTTATTTTTTTTCCACGCAAATTGAACACAAATTCAAAAAAAAAAATTAAAAATTAATTTAAAAAAATTTCAAAAAAATGTTATTTTTCCACAATTTATTAAATTAAATAGAACATTTTTAAAATAAACAAAAAATAATGAAAGAAAAATAAATCATGTAGATAAAAATTATTATTTAACTTGCAAAATAATAATGTGTTAATAATTTAGATTATTATAATAGTAATAATGTACATTTAATCTAAAATCCGATCCAATTAATTAGAATCTTTTTGTAAAGCTCTTTTAATCTTTACACATTGATGATAATTTTCATATATATATTGAGAAATGTTAATATATTTCTTATACTTGACAGAGGCAATAAGTAATTTACGAGAAACAAGTACACTAAACGCATTCACTATATTATATACGAGAGGAGATTTTTCTTCCTTTTACGTGGACACAATGTTAGTGGGTCAGTTTAGAAGCACAGAATCAAGGTTTCATTCGTTGCTATATATGCGAAGAAAATCGTGTTTGTAATGAAAGTATGAATGTTGCAAATCAAACAAATCTTATCTAGAAACTATAAAGAGGATACTATTTACGATAAGAAGAATAATATAATAACGAACTTAATTTCATTAGGATACGTCGAGAGAACTTAATTTTCCATTCATTGATTCAATTATATAAAATACAAAATAGAAAATACAAAGAGAAAGGCAAAAATTACAATATATAGTCATTAATATAAATTATAAAAAAAAGTTGTATTTCATTTTGTTCTTGTTTTTAATATATTTATTATTTATATTTTATGTTTCAATTTATCAAAGTAATTATACGATTAACACGCGATTTTTATATAATTATATAAAAATGAAGCACTTTTTTGTGTTTTAATTTATCCGAATAATATATTTTTTATATGCAATTTAATTACAATATTTTTAATTAGGATTTTATTCGAAAAAAATTTTAATTTTAATAATAATTTTAAGTCAATATTTAATTTTTATTTTATCCCTAATATTATTTTAATACAGACTTTTAATCTTTTTTTAAATATTTTTTATTAATTAATATATTTGTTTCATTAATTTATAACAAAAAATTACCGTAACTAATATAATATTAATAAAAATAATAACCGGAGTTTAAATCCTCTAAAAGATATGAATAAATTTTCTATTTTTTTTTTTTTATACACAAGGTCTAATGCCTACTCATCGCGACATTGAATTTTAAATTTAAAGTTGAGAAATCATATGAGATTTATAATTAATTATTTTAATTCCGGTATTTGAACTTGAAAAAATTGTAAACATATATTAAAGAATTAAATATATTTAATAAAATTTTTCAATTTTTAAATTATACAAAATTTTAAGTAAAGATTATAGGGAAAAAATTGTAAACATTTTTATATTTTCATTGCATTTCACAGACTTTGACTACTGAAAAATTTCCATAGAAAATATAAGTAGTAAAAGTCAGCGCTTGCAAGACAATAATGAAAAATTTTTGATAGAAAAAATTTCACCGTAAAGAGTTTTATCGTTTTTACGTTTATCGTTTTTTTTAAACATATAAAAAAATTTAATGAACATTATTGTTACATGTAACAACCATTTTAATGCCATAAAAGTTTCTCTTTATTACAAATATTTATCCTCATTCAATGAGGTTTTTTCAAAAATTTAACAAGAACTTTAGATAACGAATGTCATAATATACATAATTTAAGAAAAATTATGCACATTACTTGAAATGATATTTGGGTATTAAAAAGTTGTTTTTTTATTTTATCCTTTACCTTTCAAATTCAGGGTCGAAAAAAAATTCAAATACGGAAATAAATCTTGATAATTATATTGATTAGCTAGATTTTAGTCAATCGTTTGGCAACATAAATTTGAATTATATCTTCAAAAAACGATATATTATAAGTATTAAATTTTATAACGCAAAAAAAAAAAAAAAAAAAAAAAAAAAAAAAAAAAAAAAATATTACTAAAATAGTTGTCTACACGTATATGTTCAGGATGTCGATGAACTTTGTAAATTACGTAAGATGGACATGTAACAGAAAGTGAGTGCAAGGACCATACAGCCTCGAATCTTTTCAAGTTACTTCATCTTTGATAAAATCTTGAATTTTAAGTTTTGAAAAAAAAAACTCTTGAGACTTAAAATCTTGATTTATTTAAAAAATGAACCATATTCAAGAGTCTAAAAAAGATTTCTAAAAATAACCTCAAGTATTATTTAATAAATTTAATATTTTGAATATTATAATTAAAAGAAAATTTTTAATTATTTTTTTATTATTTATTTATAAGTATTAATTAATTATATTAAATGGAACAAATTGTATATAAAAATAAAATTGCAATAAATCATATTTTCTGATCGTTGCACTCTTGTTATAGTTAATATTTTTGGGGTCAAACTGTAAATCAAAGGCATTCATAGTTTCACACGGGAAATCGCGTGTTATTCCCTTATTACGAAAGTCATGAATATGTAAATGTTTGTTCTTACGTCGTTTTTCTTGAATAATCGACACTTGACCCTTTCTGGACTTTATTCGGACAGTCATTCTACTCTCTAAAACTGAAATCTCCACTTTTTTTTGTCAATGAAATTATGCTGCGATTTGTTTACTAAATGATTAAGAAACAATTTTCTTTCATTTTCAAATTGTGTAAATAATTTTTTTTTAATTAAGCAACAAATCTGCATAATAATTTAATTAATTAAAGATCAAACTTTTTATTATTTAAAAAAAATCGTTAATTCTGCATAAAAAAATATTTATATATAAATATAAATTTTATAATAATGATAACAATTATTATTATTATAATTATTATTTATAATTATTATTACTATTATTTTTTTCCATTATTATTAATATTATTATTTATTCACGTATTATTTTCTTATTTACTCTAATCGAGAAGAAAAATCCAATGTTGACTAAGTTTTGAAAACCACTTAAAAATGATGTGATGACTTCTTGAGTCTTATTAGTTTTTTCTGGGAATAATTAAGGAGCAAAACAAAAGATTCTATTTAAAAAAAGTAATTAGCGGAAAATTATTCTTTGAAAAGAGCAGTCTTTTGTAAATTACACTCTTTAAAACAAGTATCCTTAACAATCTTCGACTTTGTTTTGACAAATTTTCAAAAGTTCAAAATTTATCTAATTACCAATTATTTGCATTGAATAAATTATTATAATCAAGAAATCAAAGGACAATTTAAGCAGTGTTTAAAAAAAATGTTTTAAATTTGAATTTAAAATAATTATTAAAATTATATACTTTTCCTCTCGTATATTTATTCATTTAATACAAATTTAATTTATAATTATTGTAATAATAAAATAAAATTTTAATTAACTTGATAAATTAATTTTTATGTAATTAATTAATTTAGAAAATAAATAAATAAAAAAAATGAAATTTTCAGGGTGCAAAAGTAGTCGAAGTCGCTTCTACAGTTGTTTGGATACTTGTTTTGCGGATTCAAATCCACTAGAATGTAATGGTTTGCAAATGCTGCAATATGCGGTTTTACCTTGATTTTCTCAATGGGCAAATATTCTTGAATAAATCTTTACCAGAGAAAGCGTCGGACTACCTGAAAGGTATAGATTCTCATTTTGCTTATATGTGCAACTTGCTGTCCAATTTGCACTTGCGAGAAACAAACGGATGCGCGGCAAATGCAATTTTATTGCAATAAGCCATCTGTTGCCCCTAAGTTGCACCTACAGAATTCACATATCGGGTGTACTATAAATAAATATTTCCTTGCATATCGGGTAAATCAAAAGAAAATTTAAAAATTTTATTGTTTTTACCAAAAACATTATATTCTGATCAAAACAATTGATTTAAAAAATTAAAAATACATAAATATTAATTTAAAGAGAAAGATTTTTTTTGTTACCAAAATTGCGATTAATAAAATAAATTAACTATTTTTTTTATTAATATATAAATTATTTTATTTGTGCCAATTAAATTGCTTTTTATAATTATAAAAATTATAAATTTGTTTCCTTATTGATTAATTGTTTATTTTTATATTTAAAACATTAAAAATTAGAAGGTATTATTAATTAATAATAATTAATGTTATATTTTGAAACTTGATTTTAGATTTAAAAAATGCTCGTTACAGTTTTAAATTATAAAATATTTACCGTCTTTTCTTTAAAATAAAATAGAAAGCTTGCTGTAAAATTTTTTTTTTAATTTATCGAATTGTTTATCAAATTTATAACAATACTTTTTATTAAAATTATAATGTTTCTTTTTTAAGTTAAATTAAATGAAAAGAATAACAAATTTATAATTTATTTTATAATTATTTTTATAAATTTTATAGTATTAAATTTTTAAATTAAATTATTTTAAATTATTTGCAAATAACAACGAATCAATTACATATTTTTTAAAAATATTTTCATTCATGTATATTTTTTTCATTCATATTAGAAGTATTTATTGATTTTCATGGAATGGATAAAGAAGATGTAATACCTTGGCATGTAACGATAAAGAAGTTATTCAAATATTTGTTGCATAATTTGACTAGTTTTTAAAATTCTTTCGTACAAAAAAAAAATCTATTCATGAATTTAAACTAGTATATTAATGAAAAGCATCTTTTCAGAGAATAATTTCCTTTTTTTTACGTGGTTTTCAAAATGGTTTCTTAAATAAATATAAGAAAATAAAATAATAAGAAAAATTTCTTTTGAATAATAAAAAAAGTAGTCGAAAGTCGCTTCTACAGTAGGTAAACTGAATATTGTTTTTCGCAACGAGGCGATGAGACAAATAGTATATTATGGCAAATTTGACTGAGAAGCATCGGACTACAAATTATTGATTCAAATGTTTCTTTTTATATAAAAGTCTTTCACACTTTTACGCTTGCGAGTAAAGTTACCCCATTGATCTAAACATTTTCCATCTATCGGACTAAAATAAAACTAAAGTTTCATAAAAAAAAAATAAATAATAAACAAATAAATTGAAAATGAACTGTTACACTGTTATTCTAAAATAAAGAAAAATTTGCGCGAAAGAATATTAATGTTGGTTGAGTAAGATCACATTGATATTGATTTATTTCCAAGCGGGAAATATTCAAAACTTAGAATCCATTCATTTTTTTTTTGTTTTTCAAAATAAAAATCTTTAGCAAAATATAACTATAATAATTATAATATAAACAATTAATTTGAATCAATTTTTAATTTTCTAAATATAAAAACCTTTAGTATTAAATTGTTAAAAAAAGCACTTATATTATGAGGGTATCATTAATCATTACACGTTATACTTGAAAAACGTGTTGAGAATAATAAATACGGCTAATGATAATCATACCATAGATAATGCAAATGAATGCTAAATTTAAAGGTTCTTGTTAAAGAATAGACCGTTAGTTAAACATAGTCATCACTACCTATAATAAAGTTTTTTTTCTTATTTTTTTCTCAGTAAAGAACATACCTAATATACGAAAGAAAAACTTAAAGAGTTCATTAATTGTTCTTTATTCCACAACAAAAAAATGAATAAAGTTTGAAAAAAATTGTAATTGATAAAATAATAATAATAAATAAATAAAATAAAAATGATGGGATAAAACTATAAGAAAGAAATAGAAAAAAATTAATTTGAATTTTACTTTTGAAAAATGTAAAATTGAATAAAAATAAAACCTATTATTCCTACTTGATGAGACTTTTTATCGACAATTAAAAGTTTTCATCATATCGATTTGCCATATACAACTGCCTACATTCCACCATAGAATTAATCATCTAACAATATCTTCAACGCGGCCTATACAAAATCTCTCTTACATAACAAACGACCTACGCTTTATATATATGTTGTGTAAGGCATTTAATTTCTTTATTGTTTGCCGGAAACTTTTTTCATAAATATATAATCAATTATATAATTATATTCATTGTGAATTATTCTTTTTAAACACATTTAATTACATATATATATATATACATGTATTTTAAAACACCGAGAAATAATATTTTTATCGAGGTATATTTTCAAAAGTTCATCAACGTTTTATTGATGATAAAAATGTTTACGACCAAAAGAAATTAAAAAAAAAATGAAAATAATTATACATCGCCTTTTATAACAAAAACGTCGCAGACAGTCAACATTTTTCTTATTGAACACATCTTTTCGGTTATATGAGACATATGAAACCTTCTTATAAACAACCTTGACATATTGAGATCCAAGATTTACATTTTTTCGATTATTTACATTTTATGGAAAAAAAAATTGAGAAAAAGCATAAAACAGGAGATAAACTATAAGAATAATTCAATGATAATTGAATATTTCTAAAAACAAAACGAATAATAAATAAAATTCAACAAGAATTTAGGGTAAAACCTTGACGTTCAAAGTGAAAGTGAAATTATCCCTTTTTTAAACGACAGATATAAATTAACACGTTTATTGAATAAAAAAGAAAAATATTACGATGTATATAAATGAATTATTCGATTTTTGTTATATACACATTTTTCAATGACTAAAAAAGAACTAACATGTATATACATATACTTATATTCTAGCCTTTGAGTGTATCTAATTGCCGAGAAAGTAGGATACGAAGACGAACAATACAAGTTTACTTCAACGTCTCTTCATGCACTAGATATTTTCTGATATGGAAAAATAACACCTATTAAAGAAATTCAGTGACAAAAAGTAAATAGAGACATAATATATAATAAAAAAAATTAAACCTGGAGAAAAGGTTCGAGATAAATTATAATCAAAAGTTTGCAACACTATTAAAAAAAAAAAATTTCATTGTACAAGTCTCGACTGTTTTTTTCTGAATAGCCTTGGCTTAAATTAAAATTATATGAAACTGAAATAAATAATTGTTTACCAAAATAATTAATACAAATATTTATATTTATTGGTAAACAATTTTTTTTAAATTAATAATATAAAATATTGTTTAAAGGAAGAAACTACGATTAAGATTTTACCATCGAGTGATTTTATTTTATTTTCTTGCAAAAATGACTTTAGTATATGACAATCTAAATTTATAAATTAAAAAAAAAATTTCTTTTCCTTTATAAAAAAATGATTTAGTGTGCCAACCTAGACCTGAATGAATGAGATGAATAGTTTGAGAAATATATTTAAGTTAAATATGTGAAAGTATGCTATCATTTGAGGAACAATGTATAAAAGTACAACTTCCTGGTTATATCAATCACAACACATGCCTATCATTAAGTCTAAAACATATATAGAATGCAATGGGTTTGCTAAGTAAAGAACACACAGTTCGAACTGTAAATGGGGGGAGGGCTACACTATGTACCTGACAGGCTTAGCACTCTTGTCGACAGTAAAATTGCTTTAGTTCGTTTCGAGATCTTTTCGCGAGTAGGTATTCCTAATATATGAAAGTTGATATCAAACAAAATATATTTTAAACTCAGATAACTGACAAACAGTTAAACATTTAAAAAAAAAAAAATTTTAATTTAATTTTATTTAGAAAATTTTTTTATCTCAAGCACAATAATGTGAAAGAGAAAAAAAGAATTTCCTAATTATTACTCTTTTTACAATATTAACCTAATATTATTATCCATTAGAAATTATAATATAATATATATATATATATATAATATAATATAATATAATATAATATAATATAATATAATATAATATTTTCTTTAAATTTATTTTATTATTTTATTATTTTAATAATAAATAATATTTAATTTCTACAATTATTAGAAAAAATTAATTATTTTTAATATTAAATTTTTTATATTTATCATTTTAATATTGTTAATTTTTTATTATATTAATAATATTGAAATATAGCTTTAAAAAATGTTTTAGATTTTTAGTTTAGATTTAGTATAATGCAAGCAAAAATATTGTAGTGAGTTAAAAAAAAAACTTGTGTTTTCAAGTGTAATTTAAATAAACATATATTTACAGTTTTTCAGACATCGAGTGTTTGACAAATGAGGAATAATACTTTTACAAAGTGTCTGTGAATTCATGGTTGCGACTTTTTTTTAAAAAATAAAACAAGCCGGTAACATGTGGTAAAAGAAAAAGAATAAAAGTGGAATTAAGTTTTCAGTGACATTGTGCGAGAAAAATAAATTTTTAATAATGCCAGAAGAAACCACAACGGTTAATAATAATATCAGTAATGGAAATATCAAGAATGTGATTATTTCAAATTCAACAAACATCAAGGATCGAGTAAGTCTGCTGTTAATATTTTATATGTCCATGATCGATAAAATATATTGCAAAACTGTCACACGTGAATTTAAGAGCGAATCTAATTTTTTTTCAGATAATTATTTACAAATTGTTCAGATTTTTTTTTTTTTTTTTTTGAATAAAAAAATACAAATTGAAAAATATTATTCTTTTCTTCAAAAATTAGTAGTAAATTTACAATTTGAATTAATCACATTTTTTCTATTTTTGAATTTCTATAGTTTACGAAAAATAAAATTCGAATGAAAAGAATAAAATAAAGTTATAATGCAGCTGAATTTCTAAAGTGTGTAAATAATTCACACTTGATTTTAAAGATTAACAGATACATAAGAAAATGCAACAATGTGAAAGCGTATACAAATTGTAAATTGAGGATAAACCTTACAAAACTTCCTTCTTTAAATAACGATCAATTAGCAAGTTTAACCCTTTTTTATAGTATTTCTTACAAAGAAACTGATAATTTATATTTTTCTTTAAAAAAAAAATTTATTAATACACTAGAACCTCAGTTATTGATTTACAACCAAAAGGTTTCGTGTGTCTCAATAACTAAGGTTCCAGTGTATTATTTTTTAAATGGTTTATTTTTATTACAATTTTTTTTTTTATTATAAAAAGTCAATTATTAATTAATTATTAAACAAAATATTAAAATTAGTTTATAGTAAAGACTGGCACTAAAATCTAAACACTAACATTTTTAAATTCCCTTATTATAAAGAAAAATTTTTAAATAATAATTAAAACGGGCGCAATATTTTTGAGCTTTAAATTTCACTCACATGATAGCAGCACTAAAGTATATTGATCAGGGTAAAAAACGACAAGTCAACAGTATTATTATTACCTTAAGGGTTGCTCAAAAAAAGATTAGAAAATTGTTAAATATTTGTTAAAAAAAATACCAATAATTATTTCATAATAATAATAATAATTCTCAAATAATATAATTTCAAAATAATGAAAGTTTCCTATACTCAAAAGAAATACAATATGCATTATATTTTCAAATAGTAATATAGACATTCTATAGACGAGTTTTTTAGGGTAATTTAGTGTGAGAAAATTTATACACCACGAGGTTCAAACGACTCGTACAAAAATGCATGACCATTACTTTCAAAACCGCTAATTGCGGCCTCTTCTTTCAAGTGAGTTTCCACATTTATCATTTTTCACGTGAAAATTATATTTCTCTACATGTATATAAAATTTTAATCTTGCGAATAAAGTGAAATTATACATCTATTACTATAGCCCTAATGAGAAAGAATTATATTCGTTTTTTTAATTTAAGTTTCCTTAACAAAATTTTTTTGATTATTTTAAAATTAAAATAAAATTTATTATTCATATTTTTAAGTCAACATGTGACAGATTAAATAATTAACTATTCAAAGCACGTAGTTTATGAATAATTTACTTTTAGCTAATTATTTCTTTACAAATTTATTAATGAAATTTAATTTTAATATCGTTATTTTTGTGTAATTAAATTTTTCACTTCGTGCCAAGTCCTTGATAAAATGAAATTAAATTAGGAAATGTGCTTTATGGAAGTATGTACACGCAATCACAATTAGAACAAAATTATGTCTATTACAATTGCGTCAATTACAACCATCAAATTATTGCATTTTCTTCGTGTACCTCGTCATATTAAAGGAGCAAATTTTAATTTATAAAAATTGTTTTTTCTTTAACAGTATAATATTAAATTTTTTTAAAAATTAAATTTAATTTTGCTGTAATTTGACTTCAGAATTTAAAAAATGGTTTCTATAATGAATAGATAAATCATCATTATTGTTTAAAAATTAAAATTTATTTTTGGAGTTCTTTTAATGAATTTCTATTAATAATTAATTTTGTACATTGCTTTCATTTATTTTTATTTTTTTTAAACAAATGAAAGCAGTGCGCAATATTTTAAGAATGCAAATTTTCAATATTGATCAAAAATCGTATGAATTACAAGCCTAACAATATCTTCAAGTTCAACTGGTCATTAAAAGGTCAAAGTATAACTTCCGTTCTTAAACCTAAAATATGTAATGTGATTTAATTATTTGGAGAAAAGAATGCAAAATTTTCAGAATAATTTTGATTTATTTTTTAAATAGATTTTATAATTTTATAAATTATATTTAAAAAATTGTCAATGTATATATGTAAACCAGATAGTTTTTTATATGTATATAGAAACAAGTTTTGCAAGTTTTACAGGTTGAAGAACAAAATTCATGACCTATAACGAATCAGTTGTACTTGTACTGCGATAGTGATGTGAAAATTTTCAGAGGAAGTTCACATTCATTTCCTAGTTTTTGTTAAATAAATAAAAAAAATAATGTTTTTTATATACAGAGGACTTTTATGATTGTGTGAAAAAAATCTATTTTTGTTTTCTTAACAAACTTGTTATTGTCTTAGGATTAAATTTTATTTAGATTAAAATTAAATTAAATTTTCATTGCTTCAATTTGAATTTAATAAATTCAATTGTTTTAATTAACATTTTTGTTCAACTATTAAAAATTTGATTAATAATAAGACAATAACAATTTTTGTTTAAAAAATAAAAGGATTTTTGACATAATTCAATTTTTGTTGTTATGAAGTCAAATTATAACTTTGTTGTAAAAATTAAATTTGTATTTTAAAAAATACGTTCACGTTTTACAGTTTTCTGTAATATCGACCATTTTCATACGCAATTATCGATAAAGTAGTATTTGATTGTACATATATTTTTTATAAATTTGAATGTACGTTCATTTTATAAATAATTTTTTATTTTATTCATATTTACTTCACTTGTATAAATATTAGATTAAAATAATAATTTCAAAATAATTAAAATTTCGATATAAACTTTCTATATTTCAACTAATATACTTATTTACATTATGTTATTTAAATTATTTATTTAATAATTTACTAATTTTTATTAATTTAGCTTTATTAAATTATTTTCTTTTATAAGAAGAATTTATTTAACTTATTAAATTCACGTAAGTTTTCGATATTTTTCTCTTAGTTTACAAAATCTATTCGGAATTTTTTTAATTTAAAAAAAAACCTACACACTTCTAAATAATAAAAATTTTAATTAACGGTAAAATTACGACTGAGAGGGTTTTGAGAATAGCGAATGTACAGTTTAAAAAAAAGTTACTTCAAGTGCATTGCTCATTCATAAACACAAAACAATATTTATGAATAAAGTGATGTATTTTTTTTTTAAATATAAAAATTAATTTCCAATTTTCAAAAAATTACAAATTAGTCTTTTTTAAAAAAAATCTCTATTTTTAAATTTAATAAAAAAAAAATTCATATGTCTTTATTAATAAAAATAATTTATTCAAACTTCAAAAAAAATAAATTCCATTAAAATTTAATTAAAAAATCAAATTAAAAAATTTTAATATGTATAAGAATGCAAAAAAAGAAATACACTTGGACTACCTTTTTTTTAACGAATTACGCTATTTTTAGTTCTGATGAGATCTCATCTGGAATCACTTCTCAGAGAGATAAATCATTCTTGTCTCTCTTCTCCAGACAGTTTACAACTATTTGTGAATGTGCGTGAAACTCTCCCACAATTTTATCAGCTCTGATGCTGATGAATATATATATATATATATTAACAAGTCTCCCGCGCGCGCTGTTATTTCATTTTTTGTTCTCAGGACGTCGAGAGAGGGGAGGTCGATTCAAGAGGGGGCAATCCCCATCAGACGTCGGCGTCGGCGTCGGTCAGGGAGCAAATATCAGCACCTGGTGGGCAGCGCGGCAGCAGCACACGTGGCATTCAACATAGTCGGAGCCAACAACATTGGAGTGCAGTTTGTTGCATTTTTTTTCAACGACTAGTGATGGGCACGCTGCTTTTGGGTGCCGGACTGGCTATTCTTGCAGGACTATATATATATATGGGCCCTCTATTTATTATTCAACTTGTGTTGGTTATTTTAGTTGCATATTTTGTGTCTGGTGGTAGACTAAGGTGGTTCTACGTGGCCTTGAAAACAGCCCCCCGTGACATTAAGTAAGTTCAAAACCTTTAACCTACTAATAGCTTATCGCGATGAGCCTATATCCTTTAAATGTCCTACCACGAAATTCATTTATGTTTTCCCGATAAAACATTGATAAAAATCATTTACATAACACGCTTGAATGAAAAATCAATTTCTTTTATTTTTTACCTTTATATATTTTGTTTTTATTTATTTTCACGTATTAGGTATTTTATTTTATTTATTTAAATAGTACACGGTAAAATATTTTAACTTTTAAAAAATATATTGTTTACGTTTTTTTAAAAATAAATTTAATATTTATTATTTTAATAATCAATCAATTTTAGCGCGGTTAGCAAAATAAAAAATTATAAATAAAATAAATTACTTATTTTACATTTTTTTTTGTATTTTACGATATAAAAAATTAATTAGGAAGTAAAATTTGAAAAGTTATTTTACAAATTTATTGTTTTCAAATAAAAAAAAAATATTCAAATGAATTATTTTTTTTCTAATGTATGTATGTATATCTCTTTTTTTTAAATTGCGAGAATGTTAAAAACTGCATGATAACTACATAATTTAAAAATACTTCGAAATAAAAACGTTAAATAGAATTTAGTTATTGCATAAAGAATTAATTTAAAAATAAATTAGTTTTATTTAACAAAAAAAAAGGGAAACAACAATATATTCTCGTTAAAATCTTTAGAGATTAAAAATTACACATTTCAATCATTCCTAATTTATATTTTTTAATCGTAAACTATGCATTTGAGGATAACTATATTTATAACTTTGACATTAATATTGAAAGTTTAGATAATAAAAAAGGCGATTACGAAAAATATTGTTGAGCAAAGAAAAATGTAATATTGAAAAATTAATTTTTGTAAACTTTCATTATTTGTTAAAAGAAACTGTTTATTTAAAACTTAACATACTTTTTAGTTTTTTTTTGCAATTGATTTTCATTGAAATTGATTACAAATTTATGTGAATGACGTGACAAACTAGTTTTGATACTTGGACTTGAACCTCTGACAATAGTGCACCTCTCGATCTACCTGTATTAACGCGATACTTATATAAATGATTACATTTTTAAAACCTTAATTTACTCTAGTAAAATTTTATAAAATAATTTGCTAATTTATTTTATACAATTTTATTTTTTTTATCCAATTAAAAATTAAAAAAATATGAAAATACTATTAAAAATTATAAAAACTAATTTCTAATAAATGTTATTAATTTTGTAATTGTATTTTATTTTTGTTTTGAGAGTAAAATTAGTACATTAATTAAAAAAAAAATTCTCTGGAATTTTTAGTGACCTTAAAATTTTCCTGTTCGTGACAACAATTATAAATAAATGCTACACATTAGATACAATTGCAAAAGAAGATTATTACTTTCAATGAAAATGGCCCAAAAACGTTAGAACTAATATTTTATAATTCTATAGAAAAAATTATTTTTTTAATATTAAAATTTCAAATTAATAAGTATTTGTATTAGAATTTATATTTATTTTTCGCAATGCCTTTTTTTTATTAAAGAAACTCATATTTTTTGAAAGTGAAAATTTCTTAAAGTAATTTTCTATACAGACTACTTTCTATTTATGATATTAATGTCAATGAACGTGTCAGTTTTCACAAACAAATGATTTTTTAATTTCATATTGATAATATGGAAAAAAGATAATAATAATAATGATAATAAAATTAAATTTTACAGATTAAATATTCTGTAAAACTTAATAATTATTAAAATATTAAATGAAAAAAGAATGATATCACAAAAAAAAAAAAAAAGCAGAAAAAATATAGTCAATATTTATATAGAAATAAAGGTTGTAGGGCGTAAAATTTAAAAGTTAGCGCTCTTTAAATATTGAAGTTTGCAAAGAAACCTCATAGAATACGATTATAGAATATAATTACAGAATTACATATATAGATATAAAATACGAGAGGTCAATAAACTTTTAATATTATTTGAAGATGTGAAACTATATGAAATAGTAAATGCAAAATATTCTAAAGGACTTAAAATGATTCAACAAAACTTTCACACGAATTGAAAAGCTTAATCACTTTTTAAACTTCGTAAAATACAAATGTGAAACAATTGAAATTACAATTGTAAATTGAGGATTGTTATCTATTTGCATCTATTTACACATCTTCAACTATTCAAAATGTTTTTTCAAAAATTATATTGTTTATTATTATTTTTATAAATATAGTAAAATAACTTTTCAAAATTGTCTCGATTATTTTATATTATAAATTAATTGATTAATATTAAAATTATGTTTTTATTATAATAAATTTTAAAGAAAATTAATAAAGTTATTATTTTATAATTTAAAAAACAATTTTAGTATAAATAAAAACGCATATTTTTTATCGCGGGTTTTTTTTCAACATGTCATCAGAAATTATAATTGTAGAGTGTAAAGTTCACTTTGACTATTGAAACCTTCATGTAATTATGAATGAAGTAAAACGAGATGTAGTTTTTTATTGTCATATGAATTTAAAAAAAAAATGTTGGGCAAATTATATTTATTTGTGTTTCTATTTATAAAGCACAACACTTCATAATCAAACACTTCCGATTGCAATAGCTTATTATTTTTCCAAGAGGAAATGAAGTCAAGTTTCACAGTAGCATATTGACATTAATTATTTGCTAACTATAAAATGGAACTTTGTATATTACGTTCAATCTTAAGTTTGGAAAATAATTATTTATGTGTATTTTTTTTCTAACAATAAATCAAATTCATTTGTATTTTCATTTAAATATTTAAATACGATTTACATATGAATGTAAATATTTATGACGTTTAAATATTTAACATTTACAAAAAGTGGGATGCAAAAGTAAATGAAAAAAAAAACAAAAACTTTCAATCATAATAACGATATTGCAGATACACGTGGTTTTTTTTTCATTTATTTGCTTTCTTTTTTATCTTTTCTGTTTTTCCTTCAAACTTATATTTTATATGTATGAAAGATTAGAACATCTTCAAGCGAGCGAATAACGGAATTTCTCTCAGTAGGTTGAGAGAGTGATTTCTAGTACAATTCCGTATTCCTTACTTCAATATGATTGAGGGAAAGAAAGAGAGAGCAAAACTCGTTTCTCTTCTTTTCCTCTTACATACTCTAAATCAAGAAAACTCGCGTATTATCAATAATAAAGTAAATCCGCATCTCTAGAGAAATATTTCTTACTAAATCAATTTAAGATAAATCCTGTCAAAAAAGTTCTTTTTTCCAATTTACAGAAATGATAAGATTAGATATTTTAGTAAATTTTATGAGAAATTAATCTAAAATATCTTAATCAACAAAAAATTAATTGATAAGAAAGTTTAGTTCTTTCTACAGATATATTTTTTAATTTTTAGTTTATTATTTAGTTTATTATTATATTAATTAATATTTGATTTATTGTTAAATAAATTTTTAGAAAATGATGAAAGAAAAGGTTTTTTTTTTTGGAAATGTTTTTTCTTTCTTTCTTTACATTTTATGCGAAATTTAATACGTTAAGTAACTATCATATTTTTTTTTCAGAGCTGTTAGCCGATACGTGAAACTTCTTTGGTTAATTCGTGGACATGAGAAAAAAAATCGAAGTGTAGCTGATGTTTTTCGTCAAAATGTAGAGCGTCATCCTAATAAAGTGTGTTTGATATTTGAAGATCAAGAATGGACATTTCAACAAGTAAATATACTTTTCTTTAATAATAAATAAAATTTACAAAACTTTACAATATATATATTTTTTTAAATTAAAATCAAATAATTTTTTTAATTAAATTACCAAAATAAAAAAAATCTAATGTTAATTAATTACTTCTGTGAGTGTTCAGTAAAAATTTATGCAGAACTTGTATTACTTTATTTGTTCAAGATAAACTCTCTCATATTTGTTTAAGATTCAATGTTAATTTTAAAGTAAAGAAACATTTCCAAATTTCCTTTCATCATTAGAAGTAAATGTTGACATTATCATCAGAGATAATTTGCCAATTTTATTAACACGTGCTTATTTAATTTTTTCGAGAAATATGTAGTATATTAAATTTTTCATATAGTGAAATAATAATTATTATTTTTGATATATATATTTTTTGTACATTTTTCTGTATTTAATATTTAATTACTTTCCTTATAATAAAAATAATAATTATTATTTTTTTATTATTAATTGTTTAGAATTTTAATTATGTGTATATTACTGAATAATTTTTTTTATTAAATTTCAGGTGGAGGACTTTAGTAATAAAGTAGCATCGACATTTAAAAATCATGGATATCGAAAAGGTGACACGGTGGCGTTATTTTTGGAAAATCGGCCAGAATATGTAGGAATTTGGCTTGGACTTAGTAAACTTGGAGTAATAACACCGTTGATAAATACAAATTTAAGAAAAGTTTCTCTTTTACACAGCATCAATACTGCAAAATGTCAAGCTTTAATCTATGGTTCAGATTTGGCAGATGGTAAGAAAAGATGATTTTTAATAATTAATCTCTACTAAACTTTAATTATATTGTACGACAATTTTAAAATTATAGTAATGCAGAAAATTAAAACCTATAAATATTTCACATTTTTTTTTTTTTTTTATAAGATAATTTTGGACTTGGATATATAATTTTATCATAAAATTAAACCCTCTACATAATTCTGGCCTAAATTCACTTAGAAGATCTAATAAACGATTAAGTCACGCAATGTTTCAAGTAACATTTAAGAAATTTTAAAAAGACGAATTAAATTTATTTTTAAAAATTGCTTTAGAAAATAATTATTAGTTAACGATTTTTATAATTTTTAAATTAATCGAGTATTAATATGATAATTTTTGGGAAAAATTATAAAATTTATTTATTTTTTATTTTGCAGCTGTTACGGATATTGCATCCTCTTTAGATGCAAAACTTGCTCTCTATAGATTTGATGAAAAACCAGGATTACAATCAAATGGTTTGAAAGAAAAAGATCTCACTGCCTTTTTAGCAGATGCACCTACAGTCCCTCCAGTTATTCAAGATAAAGGGTGCTATCATGATAAAATTTTGTATATTTATACCAGTGGTACAACTGGACTTCCTAAAGCAGCTGTTATTACAAATTCAAGGTATAATTATGAATATCAATTATTATGATCGAAAAGTTTTTTTTTTTTTTAATTTTCAACTTACAAGAATTTTTATTTAAATTTTAATATTTTGTGAGACTGAGGTTATTTTAAGAATTTTTAAATTTATGAATTATATTTTCAGGTTTATATTTATCGCGAGTGCTATTCATTATTTAGTGGATTTTCGAAGTTCTGATAGATTTTATACACCATTACCTCTATATCACACTGCGGGTGGTATTATGTCCATCGGACAATCTCTTTTGCATGGAGGAACTACCGTAATTAGAAAAAAATTTTCAGCCAGTGCTTACTTCAGTGATTGTGTGAAATATAAATGCACGGTGAGAATATTTTTTTAATTAAAATATACACGGAATTATTTCATTTATATATAAAAAAAAAACAAATATTTATATATATTTCTAATTGATTTAATTATTGCTTTAATTGACTAATTCTAATTGATAGATTTTAATTAATTGAATTGGTTTTTTTTATACAGGTAACTCAATACATTGGTGAAATGTGTCGTTATATTTTGGCAGTTCCTTCAAAACCAGAAGAAACACAACATCAAATTCGTACAATTTTTGGAAATGGCTTAAGACCCCAAATATGGCGAGAATTTGTTGATCGTTTTCATATTCCACAAGTTGCCGAATTTTACGGTGCTACCGAGGGTAACGCTAATATAGGTAAGAGAAGAATTTTAATCCTCATTTTTAATTTTATTTATTTAATTAAAAAAAATTTTAATAAATTAATTTTTTTAATTTTTTAAATTACAGTAAATGTGGACAATACTGTTGGTGCAATTGGTTTTGTGTCTCGAATAATACCAGCTGTTTATCCTATTTCTATCATTAAAGTAGATGCCGATGGAGAGCCCATAAGAAATTCAAAAGGACTTTGTCAAGTTTGCAAGCCAAGTAGGTTTATAAAATGAATCATATTGAGTTTAAAAAAAAAGAAAAATTGAACAATAATAAAGTTCCATTCTTAAAGGGAAATTTTTAATTAAAAAAATTTCTAATATTTTAATATTTACTTTATCAATCATTTATAAATGGATTTTAACAATTATTTTTTTTTTCAATAGACGAACCAGGTGTGTTCATTGGAAAAATCATTCCAAATAATCCATCCCGAGCGTTTCTAGGATATGTGGACCAAAAAGCATCTGAGAGTAAAATAGTTCGTGATGTATTCACAAAAGGAGATTCTGCATTTTTATCAGGTTAGTGAATTTTTTTAATAATAATTAATAATAATAAAATATTTAAATTAATAATTATTAATAAAATGCACATTATATGATTAAAAATGTCAATTTTAATTACAGGTGATATTATCGAAGCGGATGAATTTGGTTACTTATTTTTCAAAGATAGAACTGGAGATACATTCCGATGGAAAGGGGAAAATGTATCGACGTCAGAAATTGAGGGAATTGTCAGCAATCACGTTAATTACAGAGATTGTATTGTTTATGGTGTCGAGGTAAGTGAAATTATAAAAAAAATAACATTTTAAACTGGACTTCGATTTTTAGAATTATTTATTGCTAAACGATAAATGTTGTTAAAAACGAAATTGTTTATTTAGATTCGAGGAGCAGAAGGCCGAGCTGGAATGGCCGCCATTTACGATGAAAATGGAAGTTTAGACATAAAACGTCTGTCTTCTGACATTAAAGAACATTTACCAAGTTACGCAAGACCACAATTTATTAGAATATTAACAAAGATTGATTTAACAGGTATTTATTTTTAAATATCAAAATAGTTTCAAAATTTATTTCATATTTTCTAAAAAAAAATCTTATAAATTTTCTAGGAACATTTAAATTGAAAAAGAAGGACCTACAAGAGGAGGGTTATGACATCAAGAGGATAAAAGACAAAATTTATTACTTAGATCCAAAGGAAGGTTATCAATTAGTAACACCAGAAATTTTCGATTTGATTCAACAGGGCAAAATTCGATTTTGATTTTAAAAACATTTTTTCGAATAATACTGAATTGAGAAAATATTTTTAACGCAGAATTATCGAAATTCCACGAATTCAAAAATTTTCTCAATTATACAATGCAAAAACTGTGAAAAGTTATGCATCAATTATAAATGAAACATCAATATATAGAATAGAAAAGGGATCAACGCGCGAAAACAATTATATTAAAATATTATTTCTCAAGACTTTTAATTCCACATTATGCTTCATCACTAATTTCATCGTCAATATGGGCAAAAGCTTTCCAGTAAAGTGGAGCTCAAGATAATTAGGCGTTTTTCAAATTAAAACAATGTTTCAAAGAAAAGCCTATATACATAGAGAAAATACAAATATAACTCTTGAATGAAATTTAAAGACTGCTTCAATCCTATATTATGAATATAGAAACAAAAAAGACAAAAGAGAAGATATGCCTGAGAATTGCCCTTTTTTAAAATCTTCCACAAGAAGTTAAAATTATATCAAATTTTAACATAAGGAAGAACAATAAAACTTTGTAAATACGAATGTGCTTTATATACTATTTCGAATTTGAAAAATGTGAGCAAAAGGTTTAATCCAATAAATATATTTGAAAGTAATTAAGAAATTAGCAATTAAACAAAAAATAAAACAATTAATTAAACATAATGTAATATTTTAAAAAAAGTTACTGAAAAAACTAAAATACTGAAAATATCAAAATTTTTTAAGCTATTGCGTCCATATTTCTGAAATGAATCTCAACTATAGAAATTTTACAATAGTAGCATTTTTTTCTATCGTTAAAACTCTAGTGGAAAAAACTTTTTGCAAACAATTTTCTATGAAATAAATTAGTGTAAATATGTAAAACTACAATGCTTTGAAGATGGTGGCTGGAGATACCTCGTACCTATCGCGCAATAACTAATTTTAATATATTATTACAGATATAATATATTGTGCATAATAATATATTATCATAGGGTTTCTGGTCACATCAAGACAGACTTTTTAATTAAATTTTGTTCTAAAAATTAAAAAAAAAATAGTTATTACAATTTACTTGTATAAAATAGATCCTTACTTTTTTTTGGTGCAAATGTTAAATCAAAAATTATTTATTATATGAAACAAAAATTAATTATTCTTTTATACAAAAAATGAATTAAATTAGAAGCAAGAGGACTTTTAAAATTTTTTGTATCAAATCGCAAAGCATACAATTTTGATACCTAAGAAAAGTTCGTTTTTTAAATAACTATTTTATATTTTCGAATTTAGATTATAAGACTTTAGTTTTAAATTTTATTTAAATTAAACATTTTAATAGATTTAATTTTATATTTATAAAGTAATTTAAAAAAATGCATATTATATTTCATACTTTGCACTTGTTTATAAAAGTTCTACTTCATGACAAATAATATATTTATATAGTGATTAATATAAAAAGAAATATTGTTTTAGGTTGAGGTGCAATTGCAAAAGGTACAATAGACTTAATAGATGAGAGTCAGTTGATAGATAGAAAAATAGTGAAAAATATTTCTAATAAACTTTATAGAATTCTTATGAATTCTAAATTCAATTTTATAGAAGAACTTTCTGCATTTCCCATGATAAAATATTTCAAAATAAATTATAAATAACATTTTAAATTTTCAATTTAAAAAAATATCTCCGACTAAAACAAAATTTTGTGAATTTTAAATAGTGATGTTAATTCTAATTTTTAGGCTCAACGAATTAGTAATTTAAAAAGAAATAAAGATTGTTGCACAAAGCCAGCGTGAAAACTGATATATTAGGTGCGTACGTGTGTTTTTTAGGTAAAATTTTGTGATGCAAATGTTTTTTTTATCAATTAGTATTTAATATATACTAAAACGTGATCCACTTCTTTTATTATTATATAATTAAAATATCATTAAGTAATTTGAATCATTATAATGTCTCAAAGTCCAAATGAATGAAAGAAAAAATTGTCTCTTAAATAAATATTTTTCTTTTGGAAAAATGTATTTTTCTTTTAATTTTGAAAAAAAATATATTTGTTAATTATTATAAATGAAGAAAATAAATCATGTTCGTTTTATATATATTGATAAAAAAAATTAAAATAAGCTAGGTAATTATTTAAAACAAAATTAACGTACAACAATATTTGAATAATAAAATATACGATTTAGATCTTGTTATTTGTTGTCGTTTAAAAATAAATTTTACTATTTTTTAATATTGTTAAATTTATTATGCGCCTTTTTAAATATTACTATTTCTTTAATTGTTTTTTGAAAAATCGATTTTTTTTAATTTCATCATTATAATGAATAAACATTTCAGTTTTAGTTAATTTTTTTTATTTATAACCGGTTACTAATTTTTTATTTTTTTGGCATTTATTTATTTGATTATTTAAAAAAAAAAACATTTACAGTTAGTTTAAATATTTTTAATTAATTTTATAAAACCGGAATAATTTCTCTTTCACTGTTTAGTTGATCTACATATTGTATCTTTTTTTAATGCGTGTAAAAAAAACGAGGAAAAAAGAGAGACTTTATTAAAGTTCAAAACATTGGAAGCTGGCAGTTTCATTCTCTATCTATCTCTTTTTAAATGCTAAAGTCAATGCATATATATGCAACGTGCAGATTAAAACTTGCGCCTCGTGAGAAATCTATTTTTATTTAAGCAACTCTCTCTGTTGTAAATACGTGAATTTATATAACACATCTCATTTCGTTATTCGAAATAACTAATTAGTCTTTTCTTAAAAAGAAGAACTACAAAATTTTAAATATGTGTACAAGATAAAAAAAACCGTCTGCAATTTATAGATTACAAGCGAATCGTCAGTTCTTTGTTCTGTTTGTCATATATGCATAAAGTGTTGTGTATTTTTATGGTTATGTGATTTTAAACACAAAATTAAAATTAATTAACAAAAATTTAATTATTAATTATAATTTAGAAAAAATTTTATTTCTAGAGTCGAGAATTATTTATTTTTTGTTTCATTATTTAAAATGCATTTTCAAAATTTAATAATTATTAGTCTCAACAAAAATTTAACTTATTTTATTTTCAATAATTCAAAAATCTATTTCTTTTCGGAATTAAAAGGGCAAATTTCAATTTAAATATATTATTAGGAAGTTAAATCCAGGAGAAACTAAATGAGTGAGTAAATATGTTATTTTAATTATTTAAATGAAAATTCCAGTGAGATAAATAAAGAATGATAAAGAAGTAAATAACAAAGAGAATTTTTCTATTTAGAATAATGCTTTATCAATTATGTTGATGTTAAATGTTTTTAATAAATTTCCATGTTTATATTTTCTTTTGTTTATTATTAAGTTATATTATTTCATTTTGCATATTTTATTTATTATTATTTATAGAATTATTAGAAAAAAATCATAATACTTGATTATTATAAAATTTATATTTTATGTAGAGTATAAATATATTTATATTAATTATAACAAGAAACCGATTTATTAATTAATAGATCAAAATTATTTTTTAAAAATTTATTTAGATATTTAGTTTTAATTTGAATTTAGGATCAAGATTTATACAAAAATCATAAAATTTATTTATAGTTTATTTATTTTTTTATGTAGCTTGATAATTTATCTAAAATTATTGTAATGTCAATTATTTTTATTAGACTTGTAATTTAAACAGAAAAATCGAAAAAAAGTTTTAAAAAATAAATTTAAAATATATATTGCTTGAAATGTTGGTCACTTTGGCAGACTTAAAGGTACAACGAACTTAGTCGTCCTGAGAACAAATCAAATAACGGAATGCAATCTATATATACAGACAGTTTAACCACAAAGAATTAACGCGATTTTCTAATTGGGTTGCATTTAAATAAAATCCTTTATTTAATATAATTAATGTTAATAATTAAATTATTTTTTATGATTTAATTAAAATTAATAAAAGCTCCAATCAGTGTTATTTAATACAATTATTTAAATAAATATTCTTATTAAAATAATTGTATTCAATATTAATCATTGATTAAATTAATTTTAATTAAAATTCGAGGTTTAAAGTGAAATTTTTTTAAATTTAATTCTTTTTTTTTTAATAATAATTTAATTTATTTATAAAAATACACGCTCTGACACTAGATTAGATTAGATTAAATTTATAAATTCTTTAATTTTTAAAAACTATTTAAATATTTTTTGATGATTCATTTATTTATCTTTGATAACATTAAATAGAATATGTTAATTAAATTTTAAATATAATTTTAAAAAATTAAAAAAAATTATTATTTTGAGTCTAGAAGAGAATTTTGTAAAAAAAATATATTTTTTTTTTAAATATATAATTTTGTTTAACTAGGAGAATTATCACTTAGTGTTTATAATTGCTAGAGGGAGATGATTGATAAACGGAACACGATTAATTCTTTTCGTCCATACACTCAAAATCAGCGGAAGTATACAATGGCTTATAACGTCGTGGAAAAGGGGGGACTAAAACGAATCGCGACTCACTACTCCATTTAAACACAACTCAAACAGGAAGGCAGCTGAAGACAGTGTTAACTCTCTCGTGCTCAGTGCAAGTTCGCAAGCTCAAGTGAAATTTTTTCACCCCGAAATTTTCACCTAATATAATCGTGTTAATAATCGCGTTAACAATAGAGAATATTTATTTTTATTTTTTTATTTTTATTCCTAGCATCAAACAACATTCTAAGAGACCATTTTTTTATCACTAATTTGTGAAAAATTTGAAGAACTATATTTGATAATTCTACACTTATAATAATCGAGAGGTACGTTAATGATAGAAGATACAATAATCGACAAAAAGAAAATGAAAATTTCTAACGTTTAACAACAATGTATGATTCAGTTTTTAAAAAAAAATGCTTAAATTTTAGTCACATGAAACGATCAATAATGGCTAGAGTCCATGACGTTTACCGGTATAGTATATACCCCCTCGTCTGTTCGCTCACGAAAAACTAATAATATGAAACAATGTAAAGGTCAATTGTCAATGTTAATATTTTATGGTTGGGGTTTAAAAAAAATTTTAAGTTTCACACAAAATTCCCTGATATTTTTATGATAATTGAGACGAGATCCGCCCTTTTGTTATGTTGGTAGCAAATCAATTGAGGGTACAATGACATCTTTTTTTTATTTAAGTTATTGTATTTCTATTTACTTTCAATTTTTTCCCTAAATGTTTTAAATTAATATGCAAACATAAAAATGTTTTCGAATCAAAAAGAAAAAATTTCTCTCACTCACCAGCAATGAATTAAGACTATGCTATCCAATCCAGTCTTGCATCTGAAACAAATTTTGAAATATTTTTTATTAGTACTTTAAGCTCACAAATAATTATAATGTAAAAATAGAATAATTACAAATAATTTATTTCTAACAAAAGAAGTAAAAAAATATAATTAACCATTGTTTTATTTAATTTAGTTAGTTTTTAAAATTGTTTATTTCAATGTTTAATACTTTTATTTTTAAAATTATCTTAATTACTTAATTAATATTTAATAATTAATCTACGAGTTAATTTATTAATTTCATTATGTATGTTTTTGTTTTCTTAAATAACGCTACTATTGAAGTTTTAATCAATCAAAATTTGGATGAATTAAATTTAGAATCGTTTGAAATTTTTACCAGTAAAATTTAAAATAAAATTTTGATGGATTTGATGTTGATAAAAATTAAAATAAATTAATATTTACTCCCCAAATTTGAATCAGTAAAATTTTTAACTAATTTAAATTAGTGGATGACTTTTTACTATTATGAATTAATAAAAATTTAGTAAAAATCATCAATTACAAAAAAATGCATAATATTTAGTAAAAACTTAACTAATTCATAGCAAAAAGTCAATCACTAATTCAAATTAATTAAAATGTTTAATTATTCAAAAATTAATTTCAATAATTAAATTTTTTTATTTAAAATCATTGCCAAATAATTAATATTTAATTAACTCAGTTTTTGACATAAATTAAAATATATGTTCGTCTTGTCTGTTTAGATAAAGTGATAATTTAATATTTAAACTTTACAATTGACTGATAAGAAAAATTTTCATGAGGAAAAATATATTCTTAAGGAAAATTAACATGTTATAATAAGGATTTTAATGAATCTTTACATAACCTATAAAGATAGATAAATAAAAAGGGGAAAGTGGAAAATTTTTTTCAAATGCAATTAAAACGATAAAATAAAAAAGACATCAGTTATTATAATTAAGATTAAAAGATTTATGAATATAAAGATTTCATAATATGTGTAAAAATCATTTTTTTTAATTGGCAATGTAATTTCAATTTAATTATAAAATTTTGTCACCATATGATTAAGTTACATATCGCTTTAATGGGATGGTCAAAGTTTAGTTTTAATTAAATACACATTATTATAAAACGCAAATAATTAATTAAAAAATAATTGATAGGTTTTTATGTTTAAAAATTGATGTTTAAACAATTTTTTATTATTGAATAATTTATTATTAATTATTATTATTTAATTATTCAAGATATACTATTTTTTAGAAAAAAAAATATGCAACTGATTAGAAATATATTTTTTCTTTTATGTTATTAATTACTTTTTTTATTTTTACTAATGGGACAAACATTATTTAAATATTGGTCTATTTTTTAAAATAATTTATTATTTTTATTGGAGTTTCCGTTTAAATTCTAGTACCAATAATATGCAAACGAGATCTATTATTTTTATTATAGTTACTTTTTTCGCTATTATTAGTATTATTATTTTATCAATATAGAACATTAGATATTTTTTTTATATGTATATATATTGCAGAATAAGGGATTTTATTGTATATTCTGTCAGTGACGTTTATGACGTAATTGAGTTATGAATATATAGTCTAGATTGTGTCGAGGGCGCTACTAGAGTATTACACACGTCTGACAACCCCTTTACCCCTGTGTGTTGTGTTACAGAGAGGGTAGCCTGAATACTATGGACATCAGATTCATATTACTCGTACTGACTATTGTCGGTCTGATGGCGGCCGGCGTCAGTTCTAGAATCGGATCCTTTGCTAGGATTGCACAGTTTATTTTAGCGGCCGCGGTTATTCCACTGATATATCGGTTTCATCGAAAAATCTACATCATCATCAGAACTCTACCAAGGGATATCAAGTAAGTATATATATAGGGTGTAATTTTTTTCATTTCTTTATGTAAATATGTATTTTTGAAATTTTTAACCTCGCACAAATAGAAAGACTTTGAAACAAACAATGAGTTTAATATTGATATTACAATGAATATATTTATTAAATATGATCAAATAAACTGTCAATTGTCTCAATTTAAAAATTAATCCCCAAGAAACTAACACTTGTTACACCTATATTATTATATTAGTAAAACATATATATATGATAATTATTAATTCATATAATATTATTTATAAATAAACTTTTTTTTATGAACAAAAATCGTTTACAAGTTTGTTTAAAAATGTTTTTATTGTTATTTTTATATATACTTTAATTTAATTATATTTAAAGTTTAGGATATTTTTAATTTTTTTACTAGTGCGAAATAATAAGTCTTTACACATTTTTAATATAGACATGTTTCCCACTTTAGTATTAAAAAATAATATAAAAGGTAAAATGCGATGTAAAGTTCATATATTGAATAAAAGATTTGTTTGATTCAAGTAACGACAAAAATAGATTATTTTATTTAAACATTAATATTTAAATTTTGTGTTTAAATAAAATATTTAATTGTTAATTAAGAAAATTATAAATAATTAAAATGATTATAATCTTTCAAATATTTTCAAATAATTATTTTGATTATTTATTTTAATATTTAATTTTTATTTAATTTCATTTTGATCCCAGTTTCATAATATTTCATCAATAAATTAATTTAAAAAATTCTTATCTAAAAGTTGTCAAGTAGAAATAAAATGTTTTAGTCAGACAGATGTACACTATACTTGAGAAAGATCAAATATGAATACACAAAAGAAAAATATACTTTATAATAAAAATACTTTAAAATATAATAAAATAACGAGATTCGTAAAAATTATATATTAATAAATATTTAAAAATAAATTTCATTTATACAATTTAATGTTAATAAATTTAATAGTTGCAAATTTTATAATAACATTGTATTTATCGTTAATGAAATTTATGATAACATTTTTTTTTTAAATTGCTACAAGTTATAACTGCTAACATTGCAACACAAATAGATAATGATTAAAATAGTGAAAAAGAAATGTAAACAGATGCTGAACTCTTTATGAAAGGGGCGCATAATTATAAAACGTTAGAATCGATCAAACAAAATGTTTTGTTCAAAGTTCAAAAAACAATTCTTATAATTTTTTTTAATTTTATAATTCTTTACTTATATATTTATAAACAATGTTTATTAGAATTGTTATTTTTCTGTACTTTCAAATATTTCCCTAAAATTGATGCAATGCAAATACAAAAATATTTTTTGAATTAAAAAGAAAATATTTATCACTCACCAATGATGAATCAAGTGTGTACTATCCAATCCAGTCTTGAATCCTTTATCGAATGATCACTATTTGTCTATTTGCAACACTCCGAAACTTATTTTCAACTTTTAAACATTCAATGAACGAAATTATTCTCTAATTTTTTAGAATTAAAAAAAAGAAGTAAAGTTAAATAATTTAAACAAGTAATTAATTATAAAATAAGGATAAAGTAATTTATAAACATAAAATTAAATTTAGATTATGTTGATTTAGTAAAAAAAACAGAATAATTTCGTTCATAAAAATGTTTAGTTTTTGAAAAACAATACTTTCCCTATTATTTTCGACGCGAATCGCGAATACGATTTAAAAAGATACTTTTCTTCTCGCGATAATTGGTGAACGATTATACGATAAGCGACGACGCGATTTATGTCTTCTTTGGATGATAAACATTACGCTTCCCATCACTGGGTAAACATCAGTTGGGTCCACCTAAAGTGTAATGCTTATCGGTCTTCTTTTCGTCTTCTTCGGATAAACATTATGCTACCCTTCACTGGGTAAACATCAGTTGGGTCCACCTACAGCACAATGCCTATCAGTCTTCTTATTCTTCTTATTTCGTCTTCTTCAGGTAAACATTACGCTTCCCTTCACTGGGTAAACATCAATTGGGTCCATCTTCTGCGTAATGTTTATCAGTCTTCTTTTCGTCTATTTGCGGTCCAGATTCCCTTTGGTCAGTCATCATCGTTATTTTTTTTGGAATAGAACTACAACAAAATAAATAAAAGTTCACAATTAAAAATAATGTATTTATTAATAAACTATAATATTAATTATATTCAAAAGATTAACTATATCACAATTATATTGTACAATTTGATTTATAATATAACTCATGAGGTAAACATTTTACCACGTTTAAAAATTAAAGTAGCTCTTTTCACAAGGACAACACACTCAACTATTAGTTTAATATCCCTCATAACTTATTGCAATAATGTGTTTCATAAAAGCACATATTATTAATTATACAAGAAGTATTGAGAAATGAATTTAAAAAAAAATAATTACAGTAAAACAAATTTGAAATTTCTATTCAAACAAATTATTGATAATATTACAAAACTAATTATACATTTTTTTTTAATATTTACTCATTTACGGAACAAACTTTTCTTCAATTGATCATACATGATAATTAGAAAATGTTTTCCTTTCATTATACTGATAATTTTTTTAACCAAATGCAATTTTCACTCTTTTTTATGATAAATAAATATATTTTTTAAATTACAGATTTCTTTATCGTTATGCTAATGCCGCCCTGGAAACAAGACGTTTTGTTCAAAATGATAGTACGGTGATGAAAATTTTTAGAGAAAGGGCACGACTTTATCCAAATAAGCCCTGTTTTATTTTCGAAGGTCGCATTTGGACTAATGCCGATGTAAGTAAATTATATTAACAATAAAAATTGAAAAATAATTTTTTTTGCATTATATCCCGCCAATTGAAAACATTTTTTAAAAATAAACTTTTATTATATGTAATAAAAAAAAAAATATTTCTCATTTTCACACTCTCGGACGTTTAAAGAAGTCAATAAGAATATAAAAATGTTATCAGTCAGAAAATGTCACAGATTGTAATAAATTGAATTTATAAAGATCAAAGTGCAGAGTATGACAAAGTTGACAAAGTTTCATTTTTATCTCAAATGTGATTGACTTTCGCCAACCTGTGACATTGCAATTTTCAAACACTATATATATATATTTTTTTTTATTTCAAATAAAAGGAAATTTTCAGTAAAAAAGAAATTATGAACAGGAAATTGGTTTCAATTCGAAATAATAAAAAAAAAAAAAATTTACCTATCGGTGAATCTTAAGTAAGTTTTGACACGAAAAAAAAATCTGCATTGCGTGAAATTGCACCATTTCAAACAATTATTATTGATTTCACAAGAATTATCGTTTGAATATTTTTTTTAAACAAACAAATAAATAAATATTGTCTACTTCTATTTTTATTCGAGACTAAATGTTAATACCATATTTACAAATAATAGAATTTTCTCGACTTTTTTTTTTTTTTGTTTGTTTTTAGAAAGTAATATTCTAGAAATTGTATTATGTAAATAAATTTTTAATACTTTTTCCAGATAGATAAATACAGTAATCAAATAGCGTCAGTTTTCCAAAAAGCTGGATACTCAAAAGGAGATGCAGTGGCGTTGATGATGCCAAATAGACCAGAATTTATTGCCACGTGGTTGGGCTTGGGAAAAATTGGTGTTATCACAGCCTTAATTAATACTAATTTGCGTCTAAATTCATTAGTTCATTGTTTGAATGTTGCAAAAGTAAAAGGCATTATTTTCACTAAAGAATTAACTTCTGGTAATTATTTATATATATATAGAAAATTTTTTTTTTTTTTTAATTTCTAAGAAGAAAAATGAATATAATTTTCCTATTTTTATTTCAGCTATTGAGGAAATTTGGGAAACGATAGGGGAATTGGAAAAATTCACACAGGGCTGTGGAGATAATGTATGTGAAAATGGTGCGAAAAATTTGGATCAATTCTTAGCAGAAGCTGGTACAGGACAACCAATTGTTAATAAAGAACCTGGTTACAGGGACAAATTACTCTATATTTACACAAGTGGCACTACTGGATTACCTAAAGCAGCTCTAATACCAAATTCAAGGTATATCTATAATCAATTGAATTTAAATGATGAGAAATTCGTTAAAGGGTTAAAATTAAATTCTAATTTAACGACAATAAATGATAATTTAAGAAATAACTATCAAGACTTAAGTTGTCATTTACAACAACTAGTCTATCTGTGTTACTTGGTCTTATTTCTTATTCATGATTATTGAGCGTTATATGTAGGTCAACTTTGACACGCCTAAAGAATAGGCGAAACAAGGACCTCGATCAATGGTCTCCGGTAATTTAACTACAAATTAAGACTCATATATACTGTTTTAACGACTTTAGTTTCATATCGATTTGTTCCTTACTTTGTAATTTTCAAAAAAAAATTCTTTTACATTTTTCATCAAATAAAGTTTAAGTACTTGTGACTTTCGACAAAAATTGATTAATATAAATTATAATATAAAATGATATATATAAAAAAATTTATTATTTTTTCTAAAAAAAAAAAAGAATTCAAGAAAACAAGGGTAAAAAAATATTTCCATCAGTAGCAATGTAGATAATTTTAACACTTTATATCAATTAAGGAGAAAATTAAGGATCTGTGACAAGGACAAACGCTTGAAAATGACAAATAATAAATGGAATTTTCTAATATTAGACGTTATTGAAAGTCAGAAAATATTAATTTTTATTAATCAAATAATCAATAGAATAATAATTAAGAGTTCTAATTTCAAGTAATTGCAATTTAAATATTTAATAAAAGTAAAATAGCTTAAGAAAGAGTTTAAAGTTACGTATTTCTAAGAATTTAAAATAAAAAAAAAAAAATTACGTAACTTTTCTAAGTGATCTACAGTGAATATTGGAGTAGAGTGAATATAATGAATGATTCGTAATCTTGTCAGAGAGACCTCACAACTTAAGGGGAATGAGATTAAAGTCCAACAGTCAAACGTATATATGCACTTCCCTAGTCTAGTCTTAAAGACAGTTTTTTTTTCCATTTAAAAAAACTGTTCTTTATTTATTGGATATATTAATTTAAAATTACCTTTGATTTAAAAGATGCATTTTAAATTGAAATTACATGACAAATTAATTGAATGTTAAATTTATAATTTTCCAAAAAAATTGTTTCAGATATCTATTGGTAACAATGGCTACGTATCATATGTTGGGTTTAAGATCGGACAGTGATATTATGTACAATTCTATTCCATTGTATCATATGGCAGGTGGACTTGTTGGAACTGGTTGTGCATTAGTTAAAGGAATACCAAGTGTATTGAGAACAAAATTCTCTGTGTCTGCATATTGGACCGATTGTATTAAATATAATTGCACGGTAAAAAAAAATTCTTTTCTAAAAAGTACCTTCTTTTTTTTAAATAAATTTTTCAAATTTTTATTTGTTTTTTAGCTTGCTCAATATCTGGGTGAAATATGCAGATATTTACTTTCTGCACCACCACGACCTGAAGATACTGCTCATCCAGTTAGATTAATGGTTGGCAATGGAATGAGACCTCAACTTTGGCAAGATTTTGTAAATCGTTTCAAAATTGAACAAATAACTGAGGTTTATGGTTCCAGTGAAGGAAATGCTAATATCGGTATATATATAAATTACAAATTTGAATATTTAATTTAAATTTATTTATAATAAATTTTTGCAAATTTTTTTTTTTTTTTATTTACAGTAAATGTAGATAATCAAGTTGGAGCAGTTGGATTTGTACCTAGTATTTTGCCTAAGAGCCTACATCCAGTAGCACTTATTAAAATAAATCCAGACACTTGTGAACCGATTCGAGGTTCAAATGGCCTGTGCATTCGAACAGAAATTAGTAAGAAAAATTGAATATTTAAATCATTGTGAATAAATAATTTTTTTGGAAAATAAAAAATTCAAAGTTCAATTAAATTCATTAATAATTAAATGTAATTTTTCAGATGAACCCGGAATGTTTATAGGACTAATAAAACAGGGCAATGCATCTAGGGAATTCAATGGTTATTTAGATGAAGAAGCGTCCAAGAAGAAAATAATTGAAAACGTCTTTGTCAAGGGAGATAAAGCCTTCCTTACTGGTACGTAAAAGACGAAATAATTATTAAAAATTAACGTAATTTTCTTTTCGAAGAATAAAAAAAAAAAATGTTTTTTTATTAGGTGATATACTGGTACAAGATGAATTTGGCTACTTTTACTTCAAAGATAGAACAGGTGATACATTTAAATGGAAAGGAGAAAATGTTGCAACAGCGGAAGTTGAAGGTGTTGTGAGCAATGTAGCTGGACACCGAGAGTCAACAGTTTATGGTGTCCAGGTTTGTTAATATATACATATTTTTTAAATTTAAAAAAATAATTTTACAGACAAAATGAATAAAAAAAATGCAATTTTTTTTCGTCTTTTAGGTACCAGGAATTGAAGGTCGAGCTGGCATGGCAGCAATCGTTGATCCTGATTGTTTATTAGATTTCAAAGCCCTTGCTGAAGGTCTTGATAAAGCCCTACCGTCCTATGCAAGGCCAATTTTCTTAAGAATTGTCAAAGAACTCGAAATGACCAGCACATTTAAATTAAAGAAAATAACTCTTCAAAAAGAAGGTTTTGATCCTAACAAAATTCAGGACAAAGTTTATTTCCGAGATGGGAATAAGGAATATGTCGAGGTAACACCTGAACTCTATGAAAAAATTATATCGGGAGGTGCAAAATTGTAAAAAACAAAAATTTAAGACTCGAAGACAATTCCTTCTTCTATAATATATTAAATAAGGAAAAAAAAATACGGCTGTCATCACAGCAATTAATAATAATCGCTGAGTGATATTTTATTCAAAATCAACATTTTTTCATATTGAGTAATATTATACGTTTGGGTCCTCAAATGACCACAGCATTGTTATATATATAGAAAAGAAAAAAAAAGGTAAACAAATTATAGGATTTTTGGATATAATATATCCAATTTTTTTTTATATACCTATAAATGTAAGACTATCGTCTCTTGTGCAATGAGTCTTTGTAAAGTACTTTTATAAGCGAGCATTTAGGAATAGATTATTATTATTATTATTATTATTATTAATGAATAATCGATGCAGAGAAACTTGTATGCAATTTTAGAAATTTCTAAGCACAATGCTTCTTTACACGTATTTCGAGAAATGTATATTCTTGAAATCTAGAACAAAATTGTCAATTGACTTTTGACGTTTTTCTAGAATTCATAATAATATTATTAATCTCATAAATTTGTGATGTAAGGTAATTCATCTGCAATCTTAAAATTAAGAATACTTTAAAGTGAAAATTTTTTCAAAAATCTAATAGCTTTTTAATTATATATTTATTTAGAAACCGATATAAAAGAAAACTTTTGCATTTTGTAATTTTCAAGAAGTTTTTCAAAAGAAAAAAATTTATTTTTTAATTGTTTATAAATAATTAATTAAAAATGAGATATTAATTAAAAAATCTGTAGATAAATCTTTATATTAAAGCTTCGTTATAAAATTTTTTGCAGGTGAAATGCCTTAAACTATTTTGCTATTTTATGAAAATTAATTAAATTTTTAAATGTTAAATATTTTTAAAAAGCAATTCTCATATCGATTTCTTATTTAAAACTAGAAATTTTATTGCCAATTTATTAATTAGAAAATAGTTTTATTAATTTTTCTTAAATTAAAAATTGCCAAAAATATTAATCTTACGTACGCTTAAAATTATGAAAAAACCTATTATGGAATTACAAAATTTTTAAGTTGAAAATGTTAATTTTTCATGTAATGAAAAAGTTGAAAATTTATTTGGAAAATAAAATTCCTGTAGGCATTATATTTTAAACAAAAAAACCTACGAAGCTAGTTGTAAAAAAAAGTCTGGGAAACTTTTAACACTTTTTTGTGATATTTTTCAATGTATAAGAAATTGCATTTACTAAAAATACACTTATTGATTCTAAATTATCTATATAAAAAACAAAATTCTTTTCAAAAGCCAAATTTAATAAAGTACTTATAAAGCGAATTAGATTTAAAAAGAAAATTGTTCTGAATTAGAATGAAAGATCTGTAATCAATTCGTCCGAGAATATTTCTAGAATTGTCAAAATAAAAATAACTTATTTATCTAAAACGAAGCTCAAGATATATTTTTTGTCCTTATTTGTTCTGATAATTCGGCCTTTAGTATCGAAAAAATATATATTCTTGGATTTTCCTTTTTTTAAATTTTGAGAAGTCTTTTGTTAACTAATTTCTAGAATAATTTATTTGTGAGCACAAGAGATGAAACCCCTATTTAAAACTACAATGCTCCGTGTAAATTAAAAATTAAAAAAAAGAAACAAAACAAATTTGAAATTATATCATTAAATTAAAAGAAAAAAATTTTAACAACTTGAAAGTAAGAAATTAAAAGTTTCTAACTTTATTCGAAAACCTAAAAAAATTGAACTTCTCAAAATAATTTATTTAAACAATAGATAAAAGACGAAAAACTGTTTAAATACGTTAGTTTCTTGAAACTCCTATATAGTTGCAAAAATGAGAAAAACATGACTCGAACATTTTGTTATTACGACTTAAATAAAATGCTCAGCAAAGACTAAATAATCAAATTATATAAATTTATATTAGTACATGGTGCTGTTATTAAATTTTAAATAAAGACACTTGCTGCTGAGAAGTCGACTTCCATCAAAACTTAAATTGTCAATAATGGAAAAAATAACAATATCGTGTCGTGTGCCTTGCTAAGAATAGCTAAAAATTTAAAATAATTTGTCGAAAAAAAATGCGTGCAAACGTAAAATATCGTCCTAAACATTTTTAAATAAATAAATGAAAAAAAAAGTAATAATAATAATGAACGAAAGAAAAGCTTATTGGGCGAGCAAGTATACTCATGAGATAAATGTGAAATTGAATCGTGTATGTACCGTATGAATGTTTTGTTGATCATTTCGTTGGATGTAAATAAGACAGTTTGATCACTCAATAAATGGTATTGATTTCAAGAAATTACTGTCACATATTACTTTTCAAAAAACTTCTCGAAATTTAAAAAAGCCAAAGAATTCCCTTCTCAAAAAATTGTTTAAAAAATATTTTTTTAATTAAAGAATAAAAATTTTTTGAAACATTAAATATTTCCTTTAAATATTATTGGACTACGAAATATTCTGATGAAACATTTTTTCTTTTTTCTTCAAACATTTCGTTCAACATTCAAATCATTTAAAAAATTGTAAAAACAAAAAAAAAATTAACACTCACACTCCAAATTCAACTTCCAATCATCCAAGGCGTTTTATCGAATTTAACGCGTTTTCAAAAGATGTTGAAACTATTTTCTTTAAATAGATTGTTGAATCCTGATAGTCGAAATTTCTCCTACTGCATGTTTCCGAATAAAATCCATTGAAGCTGAAAACATTCAATAAAAAAGTAAATCAAAAAATTCAAAGAAATTATACATCTAATTCTTTTTTAAAAGATTTTATTATAAATTTTATTTATTTAAATTGCAAATAATAAATTTTACGATTAATATAAAATTGATTAAAATTGGAAATAACGAAAATATAAATTATGAAGGAATTTGAATTTATAACTGAAATGAAAAATATATTTTTCTAACATTTTTCTAAAATTTATTCAAACAATTCATGTTACGATTTATCTCCTAAAAAATGTAGACTCTGAAAATAAGACAAAGTTCTAAATGCTAAAAAAAATAATGCAAAATCTAAATTTCGAACAAAAATTTGTCTCAATATTTGGAATAAGTTTTATTAAAATGTTTAATTTCATTAAAAGTTAATTAAAAATTTTTTAGATTAAAGTAAAATAATAATTGAAACTAATATTTTTTAAAAATATTATTCAAGACGAAAATATAAAAAAATTTATTTAAAAAAATGTTATTAAGAAATGAGTTTTTTAAAAAAATTTTGAAAGAAAAATAATATTTACTCATAATTTTGTTCGATTTTCGTCGTGAATTATTTTTGCGTAATAGATTCCCTTGAATCTTAATACATTTTTTCCAATTGTCATTTTCTACCTCTCGCAATTTTCTTTATTCATTAAGTCCATACAAGCTGAAAACAAACAAAATAATGTAAATTACAAAATCCAAAGAAAATATAAATAATATTTGAAATAAAAATATTTTTTCTTAAATATAAAAAAAAATAAAAATTACGATTTGTTCTATAAAACTAAAATCCTGTAATATTAAATTTGTTATTTAAAAAATTC